>NC_057868.1:41339194-41439194 GCF_019740435.1 Gambusia affinis | reverse complement strand
AAACAAATGTGAATTTTAGCGTGTACCTGTTTAACAACCCTGGTCGTAACAACCTGAGGTTTTACTCTTCTGTGAATTTAATTAATTTGTTTGTTTATTGAGTTTTGCTCAATCAAGTTTCCCATGTATATATTGTAAATGGTATTTTGGATTTTTTTTGTTCCCCCTATAATTGATGGAGATATATAGATATTATTTAAAATGTATAAAAATATTTTCAATGTCATTTTAATGAGCTCTGACAGTGTTTTACTAGACAATTTATCTTTTACGGTTCCAGTAATGCCAGAATTAATAATAATAGACTTTGTGGTTTTCTGATTTAGTAATGTAATTATATTAGTTGTGTTACCACCCCACGCCACTAAAGGCAGTATCAGGCCCAAAAAGATGCAACTAAGGAGCAGATTTAGAAGTTCACAGAAAGCTACAGAACTTGTGAGCGGAGCTGAAGTAAAAAGAGAGAAATTTAAATACATGCCGAGAGTGAAAATCCTTAATAAAGGTGAAAATATTTAAGAGATTTCAAAATAAAATAAAAATGGAGACCGGGGATAACATAGGAAATAGCGCCCCCTTCACTTCTGGAGTGCAATGGTCCCATTTCCATGTAAGGTCTGAGACTGACAGCGGTCCGTCCCGCCACTTCCTGTTTGCTGCAGCCAGGTTCTTCTCGCTCAGAGGGACCAAACCAGAACCACCTGACTGTTGCTCTGCTGTTGTCCTGCAGGGGGCATCATCATCACATGAGACCATTTGTTAAAAACATTTTTATTAATCTTTATAAAAAGGACAAAATAATTTTCAGCTGCAGCTCACTGATGACATCACTGATGACATCACTCAGAGGATGTCTGACCGGCGGCTCCTCAGGCTGTAGCGGGGCTGTGGGGGAACATGGGGGGGGGGAGGTTAATAACCAGAACGAGGAACCAGAACAGGAACCTTCACAACCAGACACACCTTCCTATCCTCCACCTGGACTCTGTACGCCAGGGGGGGCGGAGTCTGGACTGATGCATTATGGGAAGAGGAGCAGCAGAGAAGACGGGCGCTCTGACCTGAAGGAGAAAAAGGGAGGTCAGAGGTCATCAGGTGAAACAGGCAGCATCACGGCCTCCATTAGTAATTATATTTTCTATTCAACAAAACATTTAATTTTTATCCCATAAAATAAAATAAAAAACAAACTTTAACATTTTAAAGTACAAACTGCAAAGAATAAAAATAATGTTAAATAAAATTCCTAAATATGGAGGATGAGACGGAAATGATCTCAGTTTAGAAAATGATCCGTCCAAAACTAAGACCAAAACCAGAACCTGAATGCTTCTGGTTCCAGTACCTACTGATTTAACTGGTTTTAATGACTTAAAGGTTAAAAACTTCTGAGCTCTGGTTTTTCTTCAGCAAACCTCCAGGTGTCGCCAGAGAGGCACAAAGCTTTAGCTCCGCCCCTCTAGAGTCAGCTGACCTGAAGGTGCCATGTGGGAGGAGCCTGCAGCCAGTGATGACAACGTACTGAACCCCTCTTCCTCCACTTCCTCCTCTTCCTCCTCTTCTCTGCTCCACAGCCTTTCTGCTCTTGCTGTCCTCTGGAAATCAACCACCAGGTGGAGCTGTTTAGGAGTGAACCAGCAGGGGATCCAGGTGTGTTCAGGTGTGCCCCCTGTTGACCTCACCTTCAACTGCAGCCGACGGTACTCCAACTTCTCCTTTGTAAGCCTCTCTGTAAACGACAAGCAGCTCCTTTAAGTCCCGCCCTGACGCACCTGACCAGGTCCAACCTGGACACTCACCTGCACGGAGCAGCGCCTCCTGCAGGCTGTTCTGCGTCTCTCTGAGCTGCTGCAGCACTTCCAGGCTCTGCTGCACCGGGTCTCTGTAGCGAACACACACCAGCAGCAGAACGCACAGAGCAATGCAAACCGAGAGGCGCCGCAGCGCAGCGACGTACGCCGAGATCAGTTCCTGCACACAACAACTCTGAATTATATAAAAAAAAACACGCAAGTTTACGACTTCCTTCACGAAAACACGCAACGTTACGACTTCCTTCACGAAAACACGCAACGTTACGACTTCCTTCACGAAAACACGCAACGTTACGACTTCCTTCACGAAAACACGCAAGTTTACGACTTCCTTCACGAAAACACGCAAGTTTACGACTTCCTTCACGAAAACACGCAAGTTTACGACTTCCTTCACGAAAACACGCAAGTTTACGACTTCCTTCACGAAAACACGCAAGTTTACGACTTCCTTCACGAAAACACGCAACGTTACGACTTCCTTCACGGAAACACGCAACGTTACGACTTCCTTCACGGAAACACGCAACGTTACGACTTCCTTCACGGAAACACGCAAGTTTACGACTTCCTTCACGAAAACACGCAAGTTTACGACTTCCTTCACGAAAACACGCAAGTTTACGACTTCCTTCACGAAAACACGCAAGTTTACGACTTCCTTCACGAAAACACGCAACGTTACGACTTCCTTCACGAAAACACGCATCGTTACGACTTCCTTCACGAAAACACGCAACGTTACGACTTCCTTCACGAAAACACGCATCGTTACGACTTCCTTCACGAAAACACGAATCGTTACGACTTCCTTCACGAAAACACGCATCGTTACGACTTCCTTCACGAAAACACGCATCGTTACGACTTCCTTCACGAAAACACGCAAGTTTACGACTTCCTTCACGAAAACACGCAAGTTTACGACTTCCTTCACGAAAACACGCAAGTTTACGACTTCCTTCACGAAAACACGCATCGTTACGACTTCCTTCACGAAAACACGCAACGTTACGACTTCCTTCACGAAAACACGCAAGTTTACGACTTCCTTCACGAAAACACGCAACGTTACGACTTCCTTCACGAAAACACGCAACGTTACGACTTCCTTCACGAAAACACGCATCGTTACGACTTCCTTCACGAAAACACGCAACGTTACGACTTCCTTCACGAAAACACGCAAGTATCCGACTTCATTCACGAAAACACGCAAGTTTCCGACTTCATTCACGAAAACACGCAAGTTTCCGACTTCATTCACGAAAACACGCAAGTTTCCGACTTCATTCACGAAAACACGCAAGTTTCCGACTTCCTTCACGAAAACACGCAAGTTTACGACTTCCTTCACGAAAACACGCAACGTTACGACTTCCTTCACGAAAACACGCAACGTTACGACTTCCTTCACGAAAACACGCAACGTTACGACTTCCTTCACGAAAACACGCAAGGTTCCGACTTCATTCACGAAAACACGCAAGTTTCCGACTTCATTCACGAAAACACGCAAGTTTCCGACTTCATTCACGAAAACACGCAAGTTTCCGACTTCATTCACGAAAACACGCAAGTTTCCGACTTCATTCACGAAAACACGCAAGTTTCCGACTTTATTCACGAAAACAGGCAACGTTACGACTTTATTCATAAAAACACGCACAGGAAGTGAAAACAGTCTGGGATCAGTGGCGTCTTGGTGGTTAATTTATTTATTGCATCTGGTATTAATTTTTCCAGAGATCCGTGAACACATCATCTCATGTACTGATTAAACCGGGTCACTTCAGGTTTTTTTGGTCAATCTGCAGTTTCAGAGCGCTGGACAAAACAACCAATTATTTTCCAAAAGACCCCCACCTCCAACATAAGCCCCGCCCCCAGGTGAGTCTACCAACCACATGAAGGTGTTCTGGTTGGTCGGAGCTCAGCACATGCTGGTAGATCTTCTTCTCCAAGTAGAAGTTGACGCAGACCAAGGCCAGCAGCAGCAGCCTGGACCCAGGGGAGGAGGGTGTGGGAGAGCAGAGGTCACTCAGAGGTCACCTGTCCGATGTTCTGGTTTTGAAGGTTCTACAGAAATCTCTGGTCTTGAATCCGAGCTGCAGCTTTACTAGTAAACGGTGCAGCTGCTCCCCCTGCTGGCAGAAGCCGGAACTGCCTCTGTAGAAGCAAACATGCAAGAGCATGCAACAGGTAAAGGGAAGGGGGCGGAGCTACCTGGCCCTGGAGGAGCGTGGAGTGGAAGTGATGAGGTAGGCGGTGCAGAGCGCGGCGGCATTGTAGCAGCAGGAAGTCAGGCTGTGAGCCTCCATCAGCAGGAAGCTCTGCAGGAAGGAGAGCCGCTGGAAGAGCTGCGACAGCGCCACCTGCTGCTGCCTGGAGACACTGCTGAGGTCAGAGAAGACCGCCTGCACACCTGGAGCAGAGACAGGGGAGACAAGGGAGGACAATCAGCAAACTGAGATGCATCAGAATGATTCCTAAACCGACTGAATGATCTCTAAACAAAACAAGATCTTTACCCTGAGTTTAGTCTGGCAGGCTCTGTGTGTGTTTTACCCTGAGTCGAGTCTCTTAGGGTGGCTCGTAGCTCCTCTCCATCAGACAGGATTTCTTTCTGTGCCTGTAAGGCGACGCTCTGGGCTTCCATCAGTTCATTGGCCATCTGTCTGGTGGACTGAAGCTGCTCAGCAACACTTGCTGAGGCCTCCGTCAGCCTAAACACAAGTTAATGTAGCAGATTAGCGGCACGTTGAGTTAGCATAATGCTAACAGTTTGGGAGCCTAAAGGTTTAGGAAAGGTTCCTGGTTGGTCCTTTAAGATACAGCACAGGGCGTACTGCCGCCGCTCACCTGTACGCGGTGCTTTCTGCGCGGCTCTGCCAGGCCTCCGACTGCAGGAAGTGGCAGATGGAGTGGGTGTGGGTGAAGAACTCAGTGTAGGTGTTGAAGGCCACAGCATCCATCCCAGCAGTACACCTGCTGACCTCTGACCCCTCAGGGCAGGATGGGAAATCCCTGCCTGAGCTGAAGAGAAACGGGTTAAAAGGCAGATCTGAGCTGTAGTAAACAAAAACGGTCTCAAGGTGGCAGCACTCACCGAAAACTAATAACTCAGTTTTAACCAAAAAAAACAAAAACATTAACATCAAGAAAGAAAATAATAAAAGCCCAACAGGAAGTCCTAATTAGGAGTTCTACAGTCATAATTAGAAGAATAAAAGCCATAATCATGAGACAGAAAGTTTCTCATAACTATGACTTTCAAACTCAAAACAGTGACTTCCTGTCGGGTTTTTATTGTTCCTTTCATGGTGGAAACGACTTTCATCAAAACCCTAAAATGGAATTTCAGGATGAAATGTAGAACCTTTAGAAAACGGAGCACTGTGGTTTCCAAAGTGTGGTGTGGGGGCCAGCGGTGGCCCTCAGAATGATTCTGTGTGGCCGTTGGCTGCAGATCAACAACGGTACCAACTGGACCCAAAAAGAGACGGAGAGTTTTATTCTCAAAGTAAAATCATCTTAAGAAGGAAAACGTTTCTGATATCATTTTAGGTTTTAATTTCAGGGTGAAAAAGGAGCAGAGATCAGAAAACGACCCAAATCCTGGTTCTGGTTCAGACCCACTGCAGGAAACACAGCGACACCAGAACCGCTTGGGGTCCGTTTCACTGAACTGCAAATGTTTCCTTCATTTAACTCAGATCTTGATTTTTATATTTAGCATAAAAAAACGACTACAAATTATTTTACATTAAAAGAAAGAAAATAAAAATAATTTAATCTTTGGACAGAACCGCTGCAGGTCAGTCCAGAACCATAGTGATGTCATAGACTAGTGACCTTCACCTGATTATGTCGTCACATCCCACCTGCGGGAGGAAGAGCCACGTTTTAACATCAGAACCGCTTGGTTCTGATCAGAAGAAAAAATTACATTTATATGAACAATATACAGTGTCACTAAAATCAATTTTATTTAAACAAATAACCCTAACCCTAAGTCCCAGACACACCCAGGATAAACTCGGGTATACAGCCATTCTGCAAATTACTCAGTTGCTTTTTATAAATTATTTCATATAAATGTATTGTTTACATAATATTTCTTCTACAGCAGGAGAAGTTGTGTCAATAAACGGAACAGGATAAAGTTCAAAGTGTTGGAAAAACTTATTTTTTTTTAATGAAAATTTGTGAAAAAAGAAACAGTCCACAAGCATCCTCATTCCAAACACGTTCATTCATTTTCATCACTTGGTTCATGTTCACATTAGTTATTGACTGGATCGAAAAATATCAAATATATTTTGAATTTAACTGAAGATATGACTTGATACAGTATATATTTTGTTCTGGATCCAGAACAAAATGGTTAGAAAGCTAGCCTGCTAACTGTTAGCCTAGCTCAACACTCCTCCGGTTTCTCTGTCAGAAAGCAACAGAAACAGCCAGTTAAAAGTGATAATAAACTCTACGGAAGTCCTGGGGGACATTGACTTAAATCTTATTGTATAGACTAGGTCATCAAATCAGTCTTGTCAACTACGCTGCCTGTAGGGATTTTTTATGTCCAGCAGGTGTCAGTATTCAGTGACGCAGTATCGACTTAGTAGCAATACAGTTTAGCTTTGGGTCGAAACGATAGAGGCCAAATTTACCATTACTACTACTACTACTACTACTACTACTACTGCTGCTGCTGCTGCTGCGCGAAGTGAACAGAACCACGGGATTCTGTTCTGGTTCTGAAGAACCCAAAGCGGCAGGTTCTCCCTCCCCGGTTCCGACCAGCTGCTTACCTGCTAAGGTGACAGTGGGTGAAGCGCAGCGCCAGGCGGCTCTGACTCTCTGACGTCATGTCCGTGCAGCGCGTGTCCAGGTGTTCCAGCGCGCGCGTCCAACACCCGCCATACCGCTGCTGCGCGGCGAGGCTCTGGACCCGCCGCAGCTCCATCCTGCCGCGCTCAGGGTCCGGACCCGAACAGGAACCAGCAGTGGGTCCGAGAATCAGGGATCCGCACAGCAGCAGCAGCGACGCTGCCACATCCTCCATCCTCACCTGCCTTCAGCTCAGCCAATCAGAGAGCCGCGTTTTCACCCGCTCAGGTCACGAGTGGGCCGTGACCTTTAGAGGCTCATTAACGGCTCCGTCAACAGGTGCTGAGCGGAACCACGTGACCTGAAAGGAAAGGCGCTCCTCTTTGATTGCAGGAATAATGAAACAGGAAGTTGGAGATCAATACAAAAAATAAAAAAATTAAATCCGATTCACGGAGCAATTGTGAGATTTGTTCAGGTTGCAGCAGCAGGATTATGTGACTTCTAATTATTCATACGGCAGCCATTTTTTATTCATGCTTATTCACTAATCCTACATATTAATAACTGCATTCTGTTCCACGTCGAAGCTGTTTTTAGTTTCCCTCATCCGAGTTGCACTAAAGTCCCGTTAGTTTGTTTTTGCTGTTCATTCGCTTCTTCATATCAACTTTTCAGTCTGATTTAGAGTTGAATCCTGATGACGTCATTCTGAGGGGATTTTAGCCGTCATGCAGCTGAGACTCAACTGGGTCAGAGAATTCAGTCCGACCCAGTCTGGTCGTCGTACTTTGGATTTTGGTAAATATTTTTAATAAACTTTATTCTTGTTGTTTATTATCTTTCGGCTTGATGGAGTCATAACAGCATAGCGTCATCATTTAATAACCTCTGGGTTTATTTTGAATGAATGCTCCAAACCGGAGAGACTTTTATGACGTCAGATCTTTGCTTTAAAACCTCTTCATTTCTTTAGTTTCTCAGTACCACCAGCAGAGGGCGGTGATTTAATCTCCAGCTCTTGTTCTCTTCAGCCCAGTTTCCGTTCTTATCTGACATAGAAAGAACCCTGCAGAACCTTTCATTCAGGTTCCACAGTAAGAAGCAGATAGCCTCCATCATTCTAATAAAACAATTATAAAATCCTAATAACACTTTCATCCTGCTGATATTGCATAAATGTGATTAATATTTAAAGCCTGAAAGATGCAGTGGGCTGAAGTTGAGTGGGTTGTGGATCAGAGCGATGCGAGGAAGGCGAGTCAAACACGGAGACCACAGACATGTCAGGGACAACAAATGGTTTTAGTTAGAAACAAAAATAAGAAAACAGGTAAAAACTAGTTTCTTCTACAGCGACGGTGTTTTCTGGAGTTTCACTGAATTCCAACCAGAGTAAAAGCAGAATATTCATCCTCAATATTAGCAACTATGAAGTCACCACACACATTACTACTAATGTCTAGAAACACAACATGGCTCGGCTGACATGGTGGCTTCTGGCAAGACACACAATATTATTATTATTATTATTAATATAGGCACTAAACTCTGGAACATGCAATATGGTGGCTGGTTACTGTAGATTGTGCTGGGTCGAGTCAGTGGAGCGGGTCCAATCAGAGAGGAACGTTTCTGCGGTGGCGTGCAGCTGATGATGGGTTCGCTGCTCTGAGCAGGTGGCGGCGCGCACGCAGAGGCCGGGCTGCGCTAACGGGGCTCACAGCGAGCCGGGTTACTGGATCCAGAACCAAGAGAGACTGGGAGGATCAGGTCAGAGAGTCACAGAACCCTAACAGGAAGCTCCGGCAGGTCACAGGTCATCTGTTGACTTCCTGAAGACGTGTTGGTTTCTGCGTGACGATTCTACAGCATAACCCCTCAGAGACACGCTGAGGGCCCACACGCTTCAGCCAAGAGCCAAAACCAGCTCTCACCGATGTAGACGCCTGACCAAAATTGTGTCATCTTGTAAACAAAGATGTCTTCCTCCTTCTCAACGTCAGGTCAAAGTATTTTCCCAGAGCTCTGTGGTCAGACGTTAATTCAGACAGAAATGTGGATATTTTGCTTCGACTGCTTCACTTCCACTGTCCAGTATCTACATGATTACATTTGAGGAACGTCTATGTGGCGCGATGGGGAATTACATCATGCAAATTGTAAGCAAACTTAGAAAGTGTTGCAACATAGAAGAAGAAAACAAATTAGCCCTGAATCATTCAGGCGCGCTCAAGTCCAGTCGTCCAGAGCCGGCCTGCAGCTTTCAGACGCTTCCCTGCTGCAGCACACCTGAATCTATCGACTGGCTGGTTACCAGGCCTGTTCAGAGCCGGTCTGTTGGAGTGAGGATGTATCCGACGGA
This sequence comes from Gambusia affinis, assembly GCF_019740435.1. Classification (NCBI taxonomy): domain Eukaryota; kingdom Metazoa; phylum Chordata; class Actinopteri; order Cyprinodontiformes; family Poeciliidae; genus Gambusia; species Gambusia affinis. The sequence goes on along the minus strand of NC_057868.1, from coordinate 41,430,182 downwards.
TACAGATGTAGCCGACGGATACAGATGTAGCCGACGGATACAGATGTAGCCGACGGATACAGATGTAGCCGACGGATACAGATGTAGCCGACGGATACAGATGTAGCCGACGGATACAGATGTAGCCGACGGATACAGATGTAGCCGACGGAGGACGGGACTCAAGCACCCGAGTTACACAAAGCGTTATTTCTTCAGATGTTGTCACTACGCATGGCACGAATAAGAACAAGTAGAAGTTATAAACTAGCATGGACAGCACAGCTCAGAAAACTATAGTCCTCCACTTTGTGCTGGAGGTCTGGACTTTTTCATTTCACTGGGTTTTATGCCTCTGGTAAAACACAAACCAAACTGTGGATGGAAAGTTTGTTGCTTCTATCTCTCCTTTAGCGCATTAGTTCTGTTTGGGAAGAGCCAAAAATCACCTTATGAGAGCGTAAAAAGTTGTTTGTGAAATTGAGGAAGTTATTTTAAATGTTACCATTTCCATCAACCTTTTCTAAAGCAACACTTCAAAACGGGCATGAAAAAACATTGATGGAAACAGAGAGTGGCATCTCACAACGTCTGTTTTCAGTCTGGAGGTGTTAGACGTTCCTGGTGAACTTGGTGCAGTTGGAGTAACAGCAATAGAGATGATTGAACTGAAGGTGTTGCTGGGTGTCCTTAGTGGTGAGACTGGGCTGTTGGTCAGACTCTAAACCAGCAAGAACTAGCCAAACATTTCCTTCTGATACCATCTATGGTTTCCTTAGGAATGCCTGAAACACCTTGTGGATTCAGTGGTAAAGGTGGCAAGAAATCTCAGTGTAATGAGTGCCTGCATCATCAGCAACAGGAACTGATCAGACCACTTCAACACATCATGACTGCAGTGCTCAAAGCCTCCTGACATCTCCTAACTGTGACTCTCAGACCTGGAGGGAAAAGCCCACAATTCTGTCCTCTCTGCACAGCCGGATCCATTTGGATCACCTTTCCTGGTTAGACCTGGACGGTGAACCTGAGCCAGGTTGGCCTCTGCGAACGCGGGCCCCGGTTGAAGGCCTGCAGGGTCTCTGAGTGACATGCAGGGGGTTGATTGTATGAAGTTGAGATGTGCAAACTGTTCCAGACATCTGATGTAAAGACACATTTAGAATGGGTCCTTTCCCACACATTCATTATCAAAAGAACTCAAACAAAGCTACTGTAGGCATGGGTTTGGTTTGATATCAAAAGTGCTTACGGTAGAAACAGAATTTGAGAGAAACATACAAGTTCATGAAGACCAGTTTAGGAAAATTCCTGGAAGAACTGGTTGAACTGGAAATGTTGAAACACCAATGAGCAGCTTTTTTTATCGGCTGGATTCATCAGATCCTAAATCAGCTGAGAGGAACCATGAACTCCTCCAGCTGTTAAAATGCTTCTGAATCAGGCCGTCGGGGTTCCAGCTAGATCCAGATTCATGACGCGTCTGAGGAAATCTGGAAGAGGACTGAGAACTTTAACACTTTTGATCTCAGGCAAAATGGCGAGAGGCAAGAGTAAGCTCAAGAACTGAGAACAGTAAAAGAAAGCCTCTGCTTTTTAGGGTTTCATGGAAAACTTTGGAAAATAAAGAGGAGAAATTTTTAAGAAACCAATTTAAGGTGCAAACCGCCGCGCCGCATTGCCTCGTAGACTTTCAGTCAAGGACTGGTTTGAGGAAAGGACTGTCAGTCACCGTGGGCCATGTTAGAGTCAGGGCTGTTGGTAATATTACTTCTTAAAGCTGTATAACAAAGACAAAACAATCAACTACTAAATAAAAAACAGGTTATATTCCGGAAGCAACATTTTATCAGAGTAATGTGTTGTTAAGCGACGGGTTTTAGTTCCAAACTACTCCCCACCTCCATATGGAGACTAACAGGATGCAACAGCTGCCTTTAGGTTATATACACACACACTTTTTCTTGTTTCTCCTTTTCAGTTGTTTTGTTCTAGAAAAAGACTCTATTCATTCCCCTCTCGATCTGTCCTTCAGCCCAAACTGGCTGTACTTTCTACAACTTCACAAAGTCTCCAGACAGAATCCGACAGTAGAAGCTGCGACGGTTCTTCCAGCTTCTGTTTGAAAACAGAGTGAGGTCCATACAGCTCCAGGAACAGCGCAGCCAAACTCCTCCATCTGGGGTTGACTCGTCTATAAGGTCACCAATCAGCTTGCCTTCCACCTGACCAACCAATCAGCTGACCCTTTCACTGACAGCAGTTCGTGACTCTACGGTTTCCTCACAACTGGGACGGGGAACGGTGGACTGTGGGACAATGTCTCTGAGCTCCTTGTTGTCACCTGCTGCCTCTGGCTCCACCCTAAGTCGAGCTCTACCGTCTGCTCCAGGCACAAGACTGGACCCTGCTACTCCAGGAGGTCCAGGTGGCACAGAGCTGGAAGGTCTTGATGTGCTGTTTGACCCTCTTTCACCTCCTAAAACTTCCCTGGTATCTGATGCTGAGAGCAGCTCTCCTCTTCCCTCCATCCTGATGTCCTCCATGCTGGCGTCTCTTCTTGGGAACTGGGTCTCTAGGGTAGGCCGTGTGGTGCTCAGGTCCTGTGGCTGCTCACTCTGGTTCTGCTGAGCAGGGATGGGATTGGGATGGGCGTGGCTGGATGATGACGGTCTGTGAGAAACAAGGTTCTGCGCATGTAGCCTTGTGTGTTGAGAGAGGGACTGGGGACGGAACGGGGTTTGAAAGCTTTGAAAGTGTGGATGTGTTTGGGATTGGGGAATGGGTGGCCTAGGCTGGGTGGGAGATTGACTGGGTGGGGCTCTATGTGGATTTGGGACATGATGTTGCGAGGTCTGTCTCATACGTGTTTGAGGCAGTACCTGAAGGCCAGATTGCAACTGAAGATGAGGTTGAGCTGGAACCTTTGTCTGTAGTTGGCTTTGATTTTGTGTTGGAATCCTTGTCTGGTGTTGAGTTGGGACCCTGGTCTGTGGTTGACTCTGGACTTGTGTTGGTGTTCTAGTCTGGGGTTGACTCTGGACTTGTGTTGGTGTTCTAGTCTGTGGTTGACTCTGGACTTGTGTAGGTGTTCTAGTCTGGGGTTGACTCTGGACTTGTGTTGGTGTTCTAGTCTGTGGTTGACTCTGGACTTGTGTTGGTGTTCTAGTCTGGGGTTGACTCTGGACTTGTGTTGGTGTTCTAGTCTGGGGTTGACTCTGGACTTGTGTTGGTGTTCTAGTCTGGGGTTGACTCTGGACTTGTGTAGGTGTTCTAGTCTGGGGTTGACTCTGGACTTGTGTTGGTGTTCTAGTCTGGGGTTGACTCTGGACTTGTGTTGGTGTTCTAGTCTGGGGTTGACTCTGGACTTGTGTAGGTAATCTGTCTTGGGATTGAGTCTGTGGTTGCATCTCTATTCTTGCCTGTGATTGAGACTGAAGTTTGGGTGGTGTCTTGGTTTGGGATTGTGACTGAGATTGTGTTTGAATTCTTGGCCGGGGTTGCAGTTGGGGCTGAACTGAGGTCTGAGGGTGGGATAGTTTAATCTGAGACTGGATATGAGGCAAATGTCTAGGCTGGATCTGAGGCTGGAGTCCTGTGGAGGACTGGACCTGTGATTGTGAATGCCTAGTTTGAGATGGCTGAGCATGCAGAATAGGTGGGGACTTAGGTGGATCATGTACAGTCTGATGGTGGCTTTGGTGCTGGGCTGTGGAGAGTGACTGGGCTGACTGGTTGGTGGGCAATGGGTGACTGAGGGTTTGGATTTGGGGTGGTAGGGACCGTGCCTCAGGCAGTAAATGTCTGGTGGGGGATGACTGGTGGGCTTGTGATGGACTGGGTAACGAGGTATGAGGACAGGAATGGGGCTGGTGGTGTGGTGGAGAAACAGGGGGCTGAGGCACAGACCTTTGGTGTGGTTTGGGGGGAACCTTTTTTTCAGGTGTTTGATGAGGCACAGTCTGGGGATCAGCTTCAGGCCTGGGTTGGCTAGGAGGTGATTCGGAAACTGTTAGAGGAGGAACCGGGTGATGTAATGGTGAGCCAGAGGACTGTTGGTGGCGATGATGATGGTGGTGGTGATGATGGTGTTTATGAGGTGGTCGTTCCTTCCTTTTGTGGCTTTTTGAAGGGATGATGCTACTACTGCTGCTACTCCTTCCACCCCCTCCTTCATCTTCACCAACATCCTTGCCTTTGCTTCCTTCATCTCCAGATTCTCTTTTTTCCTTGTGCTTCTGGCACTTATGTGACTTGTGTCCATGGGATTGGCTCTCATCTGAAGCAGAGGGTTCCTTCTCTGACTGGCTTCCTACAGTGGATGTAGGGTTTGGGTCTGAGCTTGGACCTCCCTCCACCTTTCCTCCCTTTTCCTGTGCTGCACCAGTGCTTCCAGTCTCAGGAGGTGTAACCAGTGGAGCCTGAACACTCTCCATCTCTTCCACAGTTTCTCTTGTTTTGCGCTTTTTAATTGGCAGAGCTGTTTCCTGGACAACAGGTTTAGTGGAAGACTCCTTAGCCGCTCTCCGTTTGGCTTCAGCCACCATAATGGCAGCTGCAGTGTAGCTTCCAGCTGTTGAGCTACCAGAGGCTGTGGTTGAAGACGTGGATGCAGCAGTGACTGATGATGTTGCAGAGGTTGATCCTGGTTTTCTTCCTCGTTTTTTGGGAGCAGCCTTGGGTGGAGGTGGAAGTTCCTGTTCTGATTTTCTCTTTCTGCCTGGCCGGGACTTGGGCACTGCGGTAGGAGACACCACCTGCAGACGAAAAACCAGATCAGCAGAAGCATAAGTTTCAATATTGTTATGGTCACAGACACAGTTGCACAGAGTGAACTTACAGCTCAACCTTTATAGCTGTAAGTTTTATCTTCAATGTAAAAATGTCCAGGTCAGGGACTGAACAACCGTCATACCTTTGAAGTGGTCCCAGAGGAGGACTCGGCCTTGCCAAGAGGCATCTTGACCAGCAGCTTTCCTGGAGTTTTTTCAACCACTCGCTTCATGGCCACACCCTCAGTGGCCGGACGCATTTTTCCACTGCCTACACAAATACAAGAGATGAACACAGAAGAACTGCAGAACCGCTTATGAAAAGTTGTCTTTGATTTAATGATTCATTTGCAACTTCTGCTATCCCGGCCTCTGTACCTTTGGGCCGTCCTCGGCCTCGTCCTGATGGTTTCACCACTTTTGGTTTTTTGGGAGGGCGCTTTTCACGACGGGATGGGCTTCCGCGCCCCGTGACGGTAAAATCAAAATCATTGGGATCGGTCTGTTTGTCACCAATCTTCTCAAAGTAGGCAATGAGTTCCACCTTTGAACGAAATGCCTTTCCCTCTGAGCTTTACAGACCAAAAACAGCTAAATGTTAATGACATTCATTTGAGATTGTATTCTTATGCAGCAAAGGGAACCATCATCATGTTGATCATGACTTACTTGATCAGGTAGACATCAAACTTCCCCGCAGATTGTCCAGACTTTCTCTGTTTCAGTTTGCGGGTCCAGCCTTCAGGCAGTGACGGGTCATCGTACATTGGCCCTCGGTCTCGAATGATGGAGCGGCGTTGCCTGGGAGAGCCTGCAGACTCGGACCCTTGGTCTGAGGGTCCCGCCACTGGCTCTACCACCTAAAGGGTGGAAGGACAAGTAAACATTTCTGCACATCATTCTGGCTGTTACCTCTCCAGCTCTCCATGTGTTCTGTACCTGGCTCTGTGGCTCCACCCCCACCTGTGGCTGTTCACTAACTGCTGACGGGGTGGTTGAGGCCGCGGACTCGGCCCCCTGGTCACCATGACGGCGCTCCCTGCGTGGCTTCTTTGTCTTACTGTGTGACCTGTCTCTCTGTCTGGTTGAGGGTTGGGGGTCTCCCTCTTCACCTTCTTGTCTCTCCTCCCTGGTAAAAATATGACTCTGTGTTAATGTTGCATCTCTCAATGACAGCAAACTGTCCAACAGCAATTGGAGTGCAAGTCTTCATGTGTAGCACTGGCGGTTTTACCAGCTAGTGCTAACTGAAAGTGCTTGCTGACAGTTTTACACGGGATTTCTGTGTGATAAGTTGCATGACTCTGACGACGGTCCACCTGCCTGTAGACCTAGCAGCGTTAACACCAGACAGTGTTTTCAGTGTTAGTTTCTCTGCTTCTTTTCTGCTGGGTTTAGATAGAAAACTTTAGAACCAATTTGAATACTGAGCTGAATTTGATGTTCTACTATTGTATGTAGAAGGGATGCTTTTGTTTTAGTGTCCCGAGGCAACATTTGGTTTAAATCTGGGATACAAAACCAAACTGAAGAGAGTGGATAGAAACCTCTGAATATTAAGAAAAAATAATTTCTCTCATTATTCTGACATCAAATAGAAATATTGTTTTTAATCCTGACAGGAAGGATCATCCGATCGGTGATCGGCTGGTTGAGTCTTCCCGTTTATAAACAGCCATCATCAGCTTCTGTCCGACTTTAATTAGTAATCAGATAAACAACAGAGACAGATGCGTCCAAGCAGTACTCAGTTAAGGTTCTACGGATCTGTTCCTTCAGAAAGCGCCAGTCGGACCAGGAGGAGAGCCGGACCGGTCCGGTTCTGCTCCAACTATCCAAATAATGAAGGAAAACAAGACAATAAATAAAACACACTTTGTCTTCAGGGGCATGCGGCTGGCAGCTTCCTCTCATTTTGAGGAAGGTTTTATCTTTCAGAGATCTACTGATCAGAACCAGAACCAGATCTAGAACCAGGTTCTAAAGGCGATCAACTGTTTTAAAGGGAGTTTGACGGTTTTACAATAAAAGTCTGACAGCTTTAAACAGACCAGAATAATAATAATGTGAGTAAAACTTGTTCTGAATCATTCATTGAGGGTCCAAATCTGGTTCTGTGTGGAAAGTAATCACACCCTGACCCAGATTCCCACAGCTGAGTCTCAGAACTTTGGCCCGCTTTGCTTTGGACGTCATGCGGGTCCAGAAGCAGCACAGCAGCCCACAGCATCACACTACCCCTGCTGTGTTTAATGTTCTGGTTGTTTTCCTCCAGACAGAACCGGACCAGCATCCGGTCCACAGAACATTTCCCCACACAGTTCCTGACCTCTGACCTCTGGTTCTGGTTCTGGTGTGTCACCCTGCTGGAACATTCTGTTTCAGGCAGGGATCATGGTTCTGACTCGGTTCTGTTGTTCTTAGAAAGCTTTAACTAGCAGAATGAGTTGGACCGGGCCGCTTCAGAACCGGAATGTTTTGGATTGGACGGAACGTGCCAGGTTCGGTTCTGACCCGGTTCTGTCTGACTGATCTGAACTCGGCTTGTTGTTTGCCTTGTAGGTTGAAACAGGAAGTGAGCAGCTCACACATTGAAACCACAGACGGGCACGCGCGCTGGTGTCCGTGCACGCTCCTGCTCAGCGGCACTCCGGCAGCGGCTGCAGCTATCTGCCTGTTAGCGCTGAGGAACCGGGGGCGTGGGGTAGTTAACCCGGGTTATTGTGGAGCGCGGGCATGTGCGCGTGCTCGCCAGCAGCTAGCCCGTTAGCTGTGACGGAGCGGCAGCCCCGCAGCCGCCGCGCTCCTCCCGGCTCGCCACCGCCGCTCGGCCCGGCCTGCGCGGCTCCTCCCCGGGCAGCGCGGAGCCCGCCGCGGGCCTATGGAGCTCCGGCAGCGGGGCTCCGAGGAGCCTCGCTCCGGGCTCACTGTGTGACGTTATTGCCGCTAACCCCGCTCCGCGGAGACGGCCCGGGGTGAAAATCTGCGCACTTTGCGTCATAAAGCTGTGCGGAGGAAACAGCGGCGCTAAACTGAACGGGAAGCCGCGGGAAGAGAGGATGGAAGAGGAAAACACTTACAGTCTGTCCGCTTCGCGCTCCGCGGCGGCCATTTTTATTTAAATAAATAAATTTATATTAAAAAACTCCAAACATCTCCGCTGTCCTCCGTCACCAGCGAAAGACCGCGAGATCTCAGCCCACAGCAGCCAAGACAATCAACCAGGGGCGGCGTAATTCCGCGAGATCTTAGCCTGGTGACGTCAGGCTGAGGCTTTCAGGGACCTCTCGGAAAATTTTCCGCCGCTTCCTTCAGAAGTTTGAACGTTTGAACAGAGGATGTTTTCTTTCTCCTCCCGCCTCTCCATCAGCAGATCCTACTCCATCACCTATTCCTCGGCTGAACTGCTTTACTAAATATTTCTGATCACTCAAATACATCTCCAATACAAATAGGAAAAATCGCCATGATCTATCGAAACATTGCTAAGTTTCTTTAAAAGTCCTTGCTGTTTTAAGCGTGATGCTTAGCCTGTGCCGTATTTGTTTCCTCCAAACCACCTTCTTTTTGGACAAAAGCTACTCATTTCATATGTTCTGAAAACTGTAATATTTATTGTCAAATTTACTTCCTTGACTTGCTTATTATTATTATTATTACTATGGAAACTTTATTTGCAGACTATACGTTCATTGTTGCCCTAATGAAGATCAAAACATCAAAACCACAAATAAGATAAAAACATTTGTAATCCAACAAAATAAAACTAAACAAAAATAATTACATAAAACAATGGAAAATATTATAATTACTATTATTCAAACGTTGTTGGCAGTGTTCATGTCTGTAGTTACATTAATACACATATAGACATTAAAAATATAACAAAAAATAAATACCTGACAGCTATTCAAAATGTAAAACTTATTATTGCTACTTCCGTTATTGTGCTGCAGTACCAGGTTGAAGCAGCAGGTGGCAGAGTGGTAGAACTGGTAATGCCTTGCAGTAAGAAAGCTCTGGGTTCTAATCCCTGCCTGGGGTTTTTCTGGAGGTTCTTCTGGTGCATGTGTGGGTTCTCTGTGGGTTCTCTGTGGGTTCTCTGGTTTCCTCCCAGTCCAGAAACAGGACTGCCTGTCCTGATGGCTGAGGGTGTCCTCGGACCGGTCCAGCTTCCTGTTGGTCAACTGTAGATGGTTTACCAGGAAGAAGGGGATAGAGACCCCTGGAGCTCCTCATGGTCTGGTGACCCTTCAGCCAGGAAATTAATCTGTGGTTCAGGAGAAGTTCTGCTGATCAGTTTCTTGTTGGATCAGAACTTTCTGGGTCACAGGATCGGTTCTGAATGTCAAACAGCCCACAGGATGAGGAACTGGGTCCAGTGCTCATTTACATTAAGACCACTCATCCTGTATTTGTGTGTGTGTGTGTGTGTGTGTGTGTGTGTGTGTGTGTGTGTGTGTGTGTGTGTGTGTGTGTGTGTGTGTGTTCAGGCGGCTCAGAAACTAGATCCACACAGAGGAAGCGGCTACAGACCAGAAGTCCTCACATGATCATATCTACATTCGGCATATTTTTCTAGGTTTCCTTTGGACCCGATCAGAACCACAGAACCTGGCCCAGTCCAGCAGGGCACAGAGAACCAGAACCCGGTCCAGAGAGGCAGCATTCCTATCTGGAGTCCTGGTTCTGGTTCAGACACTGAATCTGTATTGAGGTACTCACAAAGATAGCAGGGTGGGCGTGACTTCTGACAGGACATGAGTCACTTCAAACACAACAGGAAGCCTTCATGGAGCACTTCCTGTAAACAAAATAAAAGCCCCACAATCCCAGCAGGAAGTCCAACTCAGAGGTGGCGGTTCTGTTCCAACCCAAACCCAGCAGAGGGAGCAGGTCAGGATCCACCGGCTTTCCAACCAAAACCACAGTCCGATGCAGATGGTCAGAACCAAACACATAGAACCCATCAGGATCCAGCCCAGAAACGGGTCTTGAGGTCGGGTCCTGTTTGTTCAGCTGAGGTTCTGAGCCTGTCCCAAGGTCCATAACTGATGGTTCTGTCTGTATTGGAGATGAAAAAGCATCAGGATCTCACAGAAGTTCTGTTGGTTTTCCTGCCTCTGGTTCTGACCCAGTTACTGCTGTTCCACATGTTCTATCTGTTTTAGTTATTTTAAAGGACCAGCATCATGTTTTCCAAACACATAGCATCATTTTCTATCACAGTGTTACCTTCAGGTGTTATAAAATCATATATATATATATATATATATATATATATATATACATATATATATATATATATATATATATATATATATATATATATATATAAAAACATGACTTAAAACAAGTTTGGCATTGTAATGTCACGCCTTGAAATTGGGGATCTGTCCCTTTGAGAACTGCTCTTTCTGAAGCTCCGCCTCCAGGAAGTCATCCCAACATGGCTTCCTCTGTTAAGCCTTTAAAACCAGTGTTCCTCTGAGCAGCAGCTCCTATAGTGAGGTCAGCAGATGCCTGCTAATTGCTGCTGGCTAGTGTGAAGGAGCGGAGTCTCGGAGGATGTCTGCTGTATGAGGCGGAAGCTCTGATACTGCAGCTCAGAGGAGGAGCTGCATCTCGAAGGCGGGGCTAGGTCCATCCAGGCGTTTTGCAGCTGAATGGTTACCATGGAGATTAAAGGATTTCTCAAATATGAAAACATCAAAGGAATAATCCAGGTCTGATTTGAAGAGGGAATAAAAGTAAAACGTGATGAAAAACTCCAACACCTCAATTTTACATGATTCTGTCCCTTTAATATTATTCACAACTTCCGGATCAGAACTATCCGGTCCAGATTGTTCACAGAACTTTGCAAAATCCTTCCAGCTACTAAGGTCAAAGGTCAGATAGTTTCATTTTGCAGCTATTGGAACATGATGTTTGGAACTGTGCAGGTGGGTTTTACGGTACTGGGTTCTACCTGTACCGTAGATGTTACTTCTACTCTGCGCAGGTCCAGAGCAGGCTTTTATTGTGACAGGTCACACCAGAAGAGGCTCTTGGTGGCTGGCGCTGGTGAGCGTTGTGAACGGAAGTTGCCGCAGATCAGAAGTTCTAAAGTTGGTCAATCCGGAGAGTTATCGGGCTGGTTCTGATGTGACCCGTCCGGCTCGGTTCGATCGGAAACATGTCAGAGGGAGACCCGCGGGGTTACTTCTTGTTCCAGCTGCCCTCCTCGGTCCACTGCGAGTTCTGCCGGGTCATGGATGGACTGCTGGACCTAGACTGGACCCGGTTCGGTGAGTAACACACCCAGAACCATCCGAACAGCTGGAGGCGGCACCGAAACCATAGGAGTGATCGGGTTTCACACCAAAGTCTCGTGTTGAAGGGTCGTAGTGACGCTACAGGTTGAGTCACGTGATCATTTGGGTGCTGGCGTTCAGGTGAGGTTCCGTTAGCAGGGCGTGGTTCTGCCTGGTGGTTCTGGTCGGTTCGGCAGCAGTGCCAGTAAAAACTAAGTACATCCCTCTTCAAATGATCGGAGTGGACAGAGTTTTTCCTTAACATGTGGTTCTGCTGCCGGGTTCGGGTCAGAACTGTAGAGTCAGGGTCCTGATGAGTGGAATCAATCAATCAATCAATCAATCAATCAATCAATCAGTCAATCAATCTTTATCTGTATAGCACATTTCAGCATCAAGGCATCTCAAAGGGTTTTTCATCAAACAAACAGAAACACAATGCAACATAGAATCAACAATCAAACATGACATCAAGTGGAGTTCCATCATTAAATTGATTATTGATTATTGATTAGGTTTCTAATAAAACTGCACCAGCTGCTTTCAGTCTGGATTTAAAGGATCTCAGTGTTTCAGCTGTTTTACAGTTTTCTGGAAGTTTGTTCCAGATTTGTGGTGCATAGAAGCTGAATGTTGTTTCTCCATGTTTGGTTCTGGTTCTGATGCAGAGCAGAACCAGAACCAGAACCTGAGGGGTCCAGAAGGTCGACCCAACAGCAGCAGAACTTTAATGTGTTGTGGTTCTGATCCGTTCAGTGATCTATAAACTAACAGGATTTAAAGTTTATTCTCTGAGCTACAGGGTCCAGTGGAGGTTCTGGAGAACTGGGTTGATGGGGTCTAACTTCCTGGTTCTGGTCAGAACTCCAGCAGCAGGAACAGGGAACTGAATCAGATTCATAGTTTCAGAACTTTCTGATCCAGTTCTGATCCCCAACAGCAGCAGGACCAAATTGGATCAGAACCAGCCAGGAGGATAAACACATGTTCTGTTAAGACCAGAACCAGGTCGACCCAGCAGGAGGCTCTGTAGAAATATCACAAACAGTGACGAGTTGGTACCTAGAGAGATCCAACTTATTGTTCTGAAGGTTTTCCACTGTGTTACTGGGATGGTCCAACAGAGCTGCCTGGGTTCTGGATCTCTACAGCAGAATCAATAAGATCCGAGTCAGCTTTGGCCTCCACCGGGTTTATTTCACTCCTCCTTGTTTTGGTTTTAACAGAACCAAAGAACCGTTTGAGAACTGTCTCAGAACCAGCTTCAGGTTTTATCAACAGAACCACAGAACCTTCTCAGAGTGACCCGGCAAGTTGGCAGTTCTGATATTAATGTTAGTAATGATGTTATTAATGTTAGTAATGATGATATTAATGTTAGTAATGATGATATTAATGTTAGTAATGATGATATTAATGTTAGTAATGATGATATTAATGTTAATAATGATGATGATGTTATTAATGTTAGTAATGATGATATTAATGTTAGTAATGATGATATTAATGTTAGTAATAATGTTATTAATGTTAGTAATGATGATATTAATGTTAGTAATGTTAGTAATGATGATATTAATGTTAGTAATGATGTTATTAATGTTAGTAATGATGATATTAATGTTAGTAATGATGATATTAATGTTAGTAATGATGATATTAATGTTAGTAATGATGATATTAATGTTAGTAATAATGTTATTAATGTTAGTAATGATGATATTAATGTTAGTAATAATGATATTAATGTTAGTAATAATGATATTAATGTTAGTAATGATGATATTAATGTTAGTAATGATGTTATTAATGTTAGTAATGATGATAATCTGTGGGGTAAGGTTATCGTTCAGCCCTTGGATTAAATCAGTGAATGAAACAGAAAGTTTAATCTAAAGATGGACTCTTCCTGCTGTTAGAATCAGACGGATTTTTGTGATATTTTTATTTTATTAGTTTCTTTCAAACTAATAAAATCATTTTTTAAAATTCAGAGATTTCAGAGGAATCTGACCCAGATAATCAGGACAGGTTTTGTTTTTCATCAGAACACCAAATATTTCAACGCCACCGTTTATAGAAATGATTTCTGTAGATGGAACAGGCTGTCATCTGGATTCTTTTCTATTTATCATTTTCTTGTTCTCCATTTGTTCACAGCAAGTGATTGTTGCTCCAACAGCAAACGGCTGCATGGTAAAACATGCTTTGCTACGTTTCTTTCTGTCTACAACAGTAAAATAATTCTGTAGGTTATTTCACCCCAGAGGAGATTCTTCTTTTTCTTGAGCCAGTTTGTTACATTTTGTTGTCATATTTATTAACAAATTTTATATAAATATGTTTTTATGATTAACTATGATTTTTTTTTTTACCATCCTGGTATTTTGGTTCCCTCTGCCACTTAGGACTCTACATCCTGACGGAAGAAAAGAAAGTTTAGAATTGTGAGGAAATTTTTAAACTGAGGAAGGAGTCGGACAGGAAAAGGCTCTTCATACACCACCATGTTGGTTCTGGTCGTTCTTAGCGTATGCTGGTTTCTTTTGACACTTGAAACTGGCAGTGAGCTAAAGTTGTAAAGAGGAACCATCTGCTCCAGCTGTGACATGAGAACCTGAAGCGGAACCACTGGGAACTGAAAGTGTCCTACTAACAATCTGCTCTTGAACTCATCTCAACGTGACCCTGGGGAGACACGGCCATCCGGCCTCCACTTTCACCTCAGTCAGTTCTGGTTTTCAAGGCACCTAAATGTTCTTTAAGTGGAATTTCAACGAGTCTCTGTCAGATTCCTGCTGTCCACCTGATGGATGGACAGCGTTAGGATGCACGTAGCAGCAAGTAGAGAAAAAGAAGGAAGGGACCAAGCATGGAGCCTTGGGGAACTCTGCAGGAAAGAGAAAAAAGAAGAAGGCCATTACAGAGAATGATTCGCCACAGGAGGAAAACCATTTAGTCACTGGAAGAGCAGAACTGTCCGCCTGATGTTGAAGTTATAACAAACATTTGTTTCCAGGCTGTTTACGTCTGGACGACCGTTCCTAACCTGACCCTTTGCTCAACCAAGCCAAACGCTGCCGCCGTCTCTTCTGGCTTCACCCCAACGCTGGAATCACTGGCAGCCGTTCAGATCAGGATAGAACTAAACTGCTCTGGTTCCATTGTGTTTAAGTTTTCCATCGGCTAGAGGACATGATGACCAACGTTTCTCTGCTGCTTGACTCAGATTCTGGTCCTGGTTCTGATCCGGTCGGTCGGTTCTGTCCCCACAGCCTCGGAGGTCCTCAGAGACCAGACGGCGGTGCGCCTGGCCTACCGGAGGGAGCAGCGGACCGACTGGGTCATGAACAACTGGGCCAACAGGAACGGCCGAGTCGGGGAGTTGGTCGATCTTCTGCAGTCTCTGCAGCTTCTCAGACCGCGGGACATCATCCTGAGCTGTGAGTTGACCCCTGACCCTTGACCTCTGACCTGTAGAGCAGTTAGACGTTCAACTCCAATTGTCTGCAGGGATGCGGAACCTGAGTCGTCCTCCTCCCCTTCCTCCCGCTTTTCCTCCTCCTCCCTACGAACCGTCGGCCGCTCAGTTCACAGGTAAGACCCGCAGGTCTGACATCGCTGCAGCGCTCTGATTGGTCAGATGAGCTGATGATGTCACTGCTCTACCCTTCAGCTGAGTGTCCAGACAGGAAGCCGCTGCCTGGCCCGGCCCCGCCCCCTATCAACCTGTTCTCTGAGAACCACCGGCCGCCCCCCAGGATCCCTGCCGCTACTGATGATGTCAAGCCTCCATCTCCATCACCGTGCAGCGCCATCACCGCCATCATCTGCTGGACATACGAAGAGGTGCATGCTGGGACGCGAGGCTTCTCCCCCAGCCTTCAGGTCGGGGAGGGCGGCTTCGGTGTTGTTTACCGAGCGACGCTCAGCAACATGGACTGCGCCGTCAAGAGACTCCGACAGGTCAGCCAATCACAGCGTCATGTGCTTCCAGACACAATGGACCTTACCAGAGGGGCCGCGTTTCATTGGCTGATGCCCTTCCTACGTGGTCACGTGATTGGCCGTCTCACAAACAGCTTCCCGTTAGCTAAGTACAGCATAATAGCAGCACTGATACAACTTGTACACCTGATCTCATCCAAAAACACGACATGAACTTGTTAGTTCCTCTGTCTGTTGATATACTGTGAAAATCCAGTAGAACTGAAACACCAATGGAGTCAGAAATACTCTGCAGAGAATCAGAGACGCCATGTTTCCATAGAAACAACCGCCGCCAAGCTGTTTGTGAGACTTGCGGCTACCTGGGAGTTTGTAGGTCGGTTGTGGGCGGAGCTTGGTAAGGTCCATTGCCTTGTCTGAGTTCAGGGTCTGCTGTCCGAAGGCCGGATCTATAGGCCTGTTAGGTCACAGTGCAGCCAAAAGGCCAGTCTGAATTCAGACTCGTTCAAAGGCGTTCTTCTTGTCCCCAGATTTGAAGGATGGTCCGGTGTGTCCTTCAGGGCTCACCATATCCCATAATTCCTTGCGGGTTCCAACTGGGCGTTCAGGCAAAGCTCAACAAAATTATTTTCTGTATTACACTTTAAGTGACACAACATGATTTTTTACAGCGTGTCAGAACGTAGCGGTCCAAGTCTCAGATATCTGCTCGGTTCATAAATACGTCACCAATGTTGCTCCGTCATTTCGGGGGGGTCTGCTCCCGCTGCGTTACCAGCCAGCTCCCCTCGCTCCGGTTCGGCTTGGAGAACGCCATGGCTGCTGGTTTATCGGTATGGAAACGGCGATAGCTTTCCCCAGTAAGTGGAAGTTAAACACTGACGTTACTTAGTTAGTCTAAGTAAAATGTTTGGTTTACCAGAGTACTTAACTTCTTTCTGAGCAAATTGTTTTGATTGATTAATAGTTTTAATTAACTGTAATGGCTTATTTGAGGTCTGGAGAGTATTATATCTGTAAATGTATAGTTTACTTATATCTATTCCTTGTAAAATTATACAATACACGTTTGAACATTTTAGAATGGAACAGCTTACGATATCAGTGAAGAATAACAGAAATCAGGAGTAATACATGACTGTAGAACAAACTCTGGCTTCATTGTTTTTTCCTTCGCTGCTCTGAGCTTCACGCTGTCACGGTTGCTAGGCAACATGAGTTACACTGGGGCCGATGCTAACCGGCTAGCTGAAGGTTAACAGCACAAATTTTAACTTTATTTGGAAAAACAAACATCATTACATCAGAAAAAGAGATTTAATAAGACATTATGAGGAAGGTGGTGTCAAGGGAATCTTATAAATGGTACTTTAAAAATTAGATGCTTCAGTCCCTTTTAAAAAACGGGGATCTTTTTTGGTTTGTTGTTCCGTCGTTCAATAAGTTGGAGGTTTTGAGTCGTTACTGAAATGTGATTTTGAATTATCTAAACTCCTTATAACTCTCTAATTCCCATCAGCAGGTTAGTGAACAGTGGAAGTTCATGTTTAAACAACTTCAACCCCGTAATGTTCCACTGTGGAACAACAGAGCCATTCTATGTAGAAAATCTATAATTATGAACGACTGGTGGAATAAACTAATCTGGTCAGTTACTCATTTACTGGATGGAAATGGAGATATTCTGAGTTTGGAGGAATTTAACAGGAAGTTTGGAACTGATTGTTCACTAACAGTTTATAAGAAAGTTTTCTACAGGATCCCTGATGTTCTCATTCTGTCAGTAAAAACAGTTTAACTAATTTCTCCAAACGGAGCATCTGGACATTAGAGGTAATAAATGCAGCAACAGGTTTTTGAATCAGTTTTCAATAAATATTATGGAAGAACAAAACGCTCAGTTCTCTTACAAAATTTTAACAAATCTATGATTAGGAAAATTAGGTTATTTAAAATCACAATAAATTATTTGAAATTCCCAATTCCTCCTAAATATAAAGAATTACATTTTAAAATAATTAATAACATAAATCCTTCAAATGAGTTTTAAAGAGAGAGATTTAAGTTTAATGTGGAGAATTGTGGTTTTTGGAAACAACTAAACATTTGTTTTATGAATGTAAAGAAGTATTAAACTTATGGGATCAACTTTGAAACTTTCTGTCTTCTAAAACAATAAATGTGGATTTTATTTCCTTAAAAACATTCAGTTCAGTTTATCTATCAAAGAAAAAAATATGGGATCTTCAGTCAATGTTCTAATTATTGTAGTTAAATATTATATCCAGAAATGTCTCTATGCAAAATGCTGCCTCTCAATCTCTGCTCTCAAAAATGAACTTTCCTTTTTTAAAAGATGCAGAATTTAAATGCAATAAAATTGTTTGAGTTAATGGAAGATTTTCAGTCAGTATTCCATGTCTCATTATTAATTTAACCCCTAAACCACCAAAAACACCTGAAAAGGTAAACCCAAATTAAATCAGCTGCTGTTCTTGAATAATTTGAAGTACATGCAAAAAGCTTCGTCTCTTTATGAAGACGACAAACTACATTTTCTATTTTTGCAGTCAAAAATACTTTAATTGTAAGTAGTTTGTAGCCATTACGTTTGTAACACAAAAAAAGAGAAAAATTTTGCTTCACCCAGATATTTAATTTTTATTTCTTGTAAATGTACATTGAGTGCTGAATGTATGGACTGGAAAATACAATAAATCTGTAGAATAAAGTATTCTGCTCGTGGATTTCAAAACTGATCAAAACAGCACAAAAATAAATGTCATTTTGGACATGCTTTAGTTTTGAGGATGTACAGATGTTTGTGGTTCAACATGCAGGCAGCGATGAGGCTCTGATGAAAGATACTGAGGAAACACATCATCACTGACGGAGGCATTACTTACAATTAGATAAATAAAGCAGAATATCTGCTTTATCTAGGAGGTCTGACAGTCAGACCTTTTCCCCCTTCTTGCTGTCCGTCTGTCCACCCCCCCCCCCAACAATATGCAACCCCCCCGCCACGCTCCTCCCTCCATGCGCCTCTGACTGGAGCAGCAGACGCTTCATAACCGCCCTGTGAGCTGAAGTTCAGCTGAAGAAACACATCCAGTTTTGACACCTTCTGACAACGTTTATACATTATGAATAATATTTATACAATGGAGAAACGGCACACGGGCCTTCCGGTGCAGCTTAATTTAACTTATTTTATTTTATTATTATTATTTATTCATTTATTTTTCACAAATTTTAGTACCTTATTCAAGCCTCTGAAATAATTGTGATTTGTAAACAGCAGGAGTTGAGATATTTAGTTTTTTGTAATGTTGTTATTGACGTGTTGTTTGAGCTTCTCATTATTATTCAATAATAAAAAACCAGCTAGCTGATTTCTCTTTTTTTCTGAAGTGGCGGGACGGACCGCTGTCAGTCTCGGACCTTACATAGAAATGCTTGATAGTAAAATATCTGACATGGTTAATATTATCTTTTTACTTATTAAATATCATATACTCTGCTGTAAATGGAGAGGTTTTACTCCTTGTTTTGATTTTTTTCTTAACTAATTTACACTTTATTACGCCTCACTGAAACTTTAGAAATCTGTTTCTGCAAGAAAAATAACTGTCAGTATCTCAACTTTTCTTTTGTTTTAAAATTATTCATTTGTCTTAATGTTTTATGTGCTTGTCTTTAGTCTTAGCCCCTTGTTTCTGTTTTTGTTTCATTTTTCTACCTATGTTGCAATGTTCTTGCACCTCAACGAGTCTTTGTATACAGTTTGTTCAAAAAAAAAAAAAAAACCTTACATGGAAATGGGACCATTGCACTCCGGAAGTGAAGGGGGCGCTATTTCCTATGTTATCCGCGGTCTTCCGTTTTTATTTTCTTTTGAAATCTGTGATATATTTTCATCTTTAGGAAGGATTTTCACTCTCAGCATGTTTTTGAACTTCTCTCCTTTATTTACTTCAGCTCACAGTTTTTAACAAATTCTGTAGCTTTCTGTGAACTTCTAAATCTGCTCCTTAGTAGAATCTTTTTGGGTCTGATGCTGCCTCTAGTGGCGTGGGGTGGTAGCACAACTAATATAATTACATTAATAAATGAGTCTTTATTATTTACTGTTAATTTCGGCATTATTGTCACCAAAAAAGATCAATTCTCTAGTAAAACACCATACTTTTTATTTTCTTAACAATGTAGAGCTAATTAAATGACATAAACAAGATCTTTATACATTATGAATAATATTTATATATCTCCATCAGTTATAGAAGGAACAAATGAAATCTATCTATCTGTATATCTGTTTATGCCAGTAGTGTTTTTTCCATCTGAGAACAGTCATCTCTGCTTACTTGACTTATTTTTCAATAAATAAAGAATAATGTGTAAAGTTAATCATATTAAAGAAAGGGGGGAGGATCAAGTCAGTTTCTACTTTTGCTTACCACCTTTTCAGTCAGTTGTCTCAGTATATGTCATGGCATTTGAATCGTGAATATGAATGAAATAAATTAATAAACTATACTATGTATATGAATTAAATTAGTTTAATTGTCTGCATTGACTAACCTGAAGCTGCTGCTGCTGACAGGACGGCCAGATGGACTGGACTCTCCTCAGGAAAAGCTTCCAGACTGAAGTGGAGAACCTGTCGAAGTGAGTTCCTCTGTCCACCTGGAGAGTGAAACAGACCGGACTTCTGACCCATACTGCATGAACACTTGTGTTGCTGTCAGGTTCAGACATCCCAACATCGTAGACCTGCTGGGCTACAGTGAAGGAGAGGGAGGACTGATGTGTCTGATCTACAGCTACATGCAGAACCGCTCCCTGGAGGACCAGCTGCAGAACGTAACTCGCCTTCAGTCTTCCTCCATGTTGCCCTCAGTGTGGATGTAGGGTGACTGTGATTTTATGTGATGTGGACAAAAACGCCATGTTTTGATTGGGTGACTGTGAGAGCAGTAGTGAGCTGTCAGTAGGACTCTGTGTGTTTCTGTGTGGTAGCAATGTTTTGTCTACTCCAGGTGTGTTTCCATCTGTTCCAGTCATAGGATTGTATCTTCCAGGCGCTCGGTCTCTCATGGCCTGACCGGGTCAGCATCGTTGAAGGAGCGGCAGCAGCTCTTCAGTTCCTGCACCGCCCGCCGTTGCGTCAGGAGCCGCTGATCCACGGAGACGTCAAGAGGTCAGGAAATCTGTTCCTGCTGATCAGTTTGTCAACATCAACATGTAGAGCAGCTCATTAACATGTACAACATGTGACAACAGTACTGTCCTGCCGCTCTGTATCTGCTGGTTTTATACAACTGATGGCCTAGTCAAAGGTTTCTGGTTGTTTTGAGTGGCCCTTCTGGTAAAAGAAAGAGACTATCGCAGAAAGTCTCCCTGTTGCTAAGCATACAGACAACTACGGCTCCGACTCCTGCTCCTCGCCACGCCGCTGATGATAACTGGACACGAAGTGACGCTGAGGCAGCAGGGGAGAAACGCTGCCACCTGCAGGAGGGACTGGAATGAACTGGTTCTCCCCAGAACCAGTATATTATCTGAGGCCAGGGGAACATCACCAGTGCTGGGATGAGCTCTGAAAACAGAATGAAGCTCTTATTTTCCTCTCTGTCTCTGCAGTTCTAACATCCTGTTGGACCAGCATCTGGTACCGAAGCTTTCGGACTTCGGTCTGGCCCGGTACGTACCGCAGAATGCGGCCGGCAGCTCGACGCAGACAGCTTCCGTTGGCAAAACCACGACGGTAAGAGGAACGCTGGCCTATCTGCCCGACGAGTACGTGAGGAGAGGAGAGCTGTGCACAGCGGTGGACGTCTACAGCTTTGGAGTGGTGAGACACCCAGGGGCTGATGGGAAATGCAGTCTGTCGCTTTCTATCTTACCACAGAGGGCTCAACCAGGCCTGAAAGTGTCCTGTGTGTTTCAGGTGCTGCTTGAGGTTCTGACGGGCCGCCGAGCTCTGGAGCAGGACGGGAGGACTAGAGACCGATACCTGGTGAGAGCATTCACCGGGGGACCTGATGACACGTTGGCATGTTGGCATGTTGACATGTTGCATGTTGACACATTGGCAAGTTGGCATGTTGACATGTTGCATGTTGACACATTGGCAAGTTGACACGTTGGCAAGTTGACATGTTGACATGTTGCCAAATTGGCAAGTTGACACGTTGGCATGTTGACACGTTGGCAAGTTGACACGTTGGCAAGTTGACACGTTGCCAAATTGGCATGTTGGCATGTTGACATGTTGCAAAGTTGGCATGTTGACACATTGGCATGTTGACACGTTGGCAAGTTGACACGTTGGCATGTTGACACGTTGGCAAGTTGACACGTTGCCAAATTGGCATGTTGACACGTTGGCATGTTGACACGTTGGCAAGTTGACACGTTGTCAAGTTGGCATGTTGACACGTTGGCAAGTTGACACGTTGTCAAGTTGGCATGTTGACACGTTGGCAAGTTGACATGTTGTCAAGTTGGCATGTTGACACATTGGCAAGTTGACATGTTGCAAAGTTGGCATGTTGACACGTTGCCAAGTTGACACGTTGGCAAGTTGACATGTTGCCAAATTGGCATGTTGACACGTTGGCAAGTTGACACGTTGGCAAGTTGACATGTTGCCAAGTTGGCATGTTGACACGTTGGCAAGTTGACACGTTGCCAAATTGGCATGTTGACACATTGGCAAGTTGACATGTTGACATGTTGGCAAGTTGACACGTTGGCATGTTGACACGTTGGCAAGTTGGCAAGTTGACACGTTGGCAAGTTGACATGTTGACACATTGGCAAGTTGACACATTGGCAAGTTGACAGGTTGCCAAGTTGCTGACATGTTGGCAAGTTGACATGTTGCGTTGGCATGTTGACACGCTATGCAAAGTTGACATGCCAAATTGGCATGTTGCCAAGTTGACACGTTGGCAAGTTGACGCGTTGGCATGTTGACAAGCTGACCGTTGGCATGTTGACATGCTGCAAAGTTGGCATGTTGACACGCGTTGGCATGTTGACACGCGTTGGCAAGTTGACACGCTATACGTTGACACGTTGGCAAGTTGACACGTTGGCATGTTGACACGTTGGCAAGTTGACACGTTGGCATGTTGACACGTTGGCAAGTTGACGTTGACATGTTGTCAAGTTGGCATGTTGACACGTTGGCAAGTTGACATGTTGTCAAGTTGGCATGTTGACACATTGGCAAGTTTACACGTTGGCAAGTTGACACGTTGGCATGTTGACATGTTGCAAAGTTGGCATGTTGACACGTTGCCAAGTTGACTCGTTGGCAAGTTGACACGTTGGCATGTTGACACGTTGGCAAGTTGACACATTGGCAAGTTGACATGTTGCCAAATTGGCATGTTGACACATTGGCAAGTTGACATGTTGACACGTTGGCAAGTTGACACGTTGGCAAGTTGACATGTTGCCAAGTTGGCATGTTGACAAGTTGGCAAGTTGACACGTTGGCATGTTGACACATTGGCAAGTTGACATGTTGCCAAATTGGCATGTTGACACTTTGCCAAGTTGGCATGTTGACACGTTGGCAAGTTGACACGTTGGCAAGTTGACATGTTGCCAAGTTGGCATGTTGACACGTTGGCAAGTTGACACGTTGGCAAGTTGACACGTTGGCATGTTGACACGTTGGCAAGTTGACATGTTGACATGTTGCCAAATTGGCATGTTAACACGTTGGCAAGTTGACACGTTGGCATGTTGACACATTGGCAAGTTGACATGTTGTCAAGTTGGCATGTTGACACGTTGGCAAGTTGACATGTTGTCAAGTTGGCATGTTGACACATTGGCAAGTTGACACGTTGGCATGTTGGCAAGTTGACACGTTGGCATGTTGACATGTTGCAAAGTTGGCATGTTGACACGTTGCCAAGTTGACACGTTGGCAAGTTGACACGTTGGCATGTTGACACGTTGACACGTTGGCAAGTTGACATGTTGCCAAATTGGCATGTTGACACATTGGCAAGTTGACATGTTGACATGTTGCCAAATTGGCATGTTGACACTTTGCCAAGTTGGCATGTTGACACGTTGGCAAGTTGACACGTTGCCAAATTGGCATGTTGACACATTGGCATGTTGACACGTTGCCAAGCTGGCATGTTGACACATTGGCAAGTTGACATGTTGACACATTGGCAAGTTGGCATGTTGTCAAGTTGGCATGTTGACACGTTGGCATGTTCACAAGTTGACCTCTTGACCTGTGAAAAGGTGCCAATTGTGTCAGGATGAGCCAAGTCTAAAGTCCTTTTGGGTTTGGGTCAGTTCGTCTTGTCCAGTCCAATCAGAACTTCTTTTCCCTGGAGGATTTCTGGGTGCTGCTCTGATTGGTTTTTCACAAGTCTTGCCAATTGAGGCATAGAGAGAAGCTGGCTGCTGACATTCACCAGGCCAGATTTGTTCTACAAAATGATCAGCATCCAGGTATGCAGAGCACCTGGGGGAGGAGGCCCTCCACTGGGGCCTAGCGCCTGGACAAGCTCCCGGCAGCAGATCCACCCAGCACCGACAGGACAGACCTAACCAGAGACTCATCAGACCACCGGAGTCAGAACTCAGACCAAAGTAGAGGGGGAACGTTACCCAGAATCCTCCATTCCATTTGGTGTAAGCAACCAGTTGCCCCATTACACTGTCGGAGACCTTGTAGACCCCTCACATCCAGTGCCTGCCGAACCAGCAGGAGGTGGGAGTTAAGGCCGTACCATCGCCCTACACCGACCCAGTCTTCCCTCCATGGGCTATGACGTGAATTTTTTCTGTAAAAAAATTCAAAACCCAGATGATATCTGGGTTCATCTGGTTCTGGTTCGGGTTGCAGAGGGACCTTGTGGAGGAAGTTGATGACGGTCCAAACAGTTCGACCCCAGATGCCTGGAGGGGACACTTGGATCAACGGCTCACTGCAGGTTGGTGTCAGAACTCAGGTTCTGGTGATGCTTCTGACAGTTCTAGATCTGTGTTCACCCAGCTGTTCTGCTGCCAGGCGGCGCCGTTGAGCCTGAAGGGTACCTGCAGGTGGCGGTGTTGGCCAGAAAGTGTCTGAACAGGCAGAGGAAGAAGAGACCGGCAATGACTGAGGTGAGAAACCTGAAAAAACAACATGGAGGATGAATTGTAGTTTAGGTTCTCTTCCTAAAGTAGAACAAATTAATCACTCCAGATGTAGGCAGATCTCTGAGTCTGCAGCCCCCAGGTCCAGGTCTAGACTCCACCCGGTCTAGACTCCACCCGGTCTAGACTCCACCCGGTCTAGACTCCACCAGGTCTAGACTCCACCAGGTCTAGACTCCACCCGGTCTAGACTCCACCAGGTCTAGACTCCACCAGGTCTAGACTCCACCCGGTCTAGACTCCACCAGGTCTAGACTCCACCAGGTCTAGACTCCACCCGGTCTAGACTCCACCCGGTCTAGACTCCACCAGGTCTAGACTCCACCCGGTCTAGACTCCACCAGGTCTAGACTCCACCAGGTCTAGACTCCACCAGGTCTAGACTCCACCAGGTCTAGACTCCACCCGGTCTAGACTCCACCCGGTCTAGACTCCACCAGGTTCAGATTTTGACATTGTTCTTTCCTCCTCAGGTCTTCTGCCACCTGAAGGACCTTTGCTGCGTTGTGAGGAAGAACTCCTCCTCTTCCTCACTGCCCTCGACCCCCCAGCAGCCCTACCATTCCTTCCCCAAGCCCCCCCGCTCCCTGGACTCCTGTGTTAATGCCGTCTCCCAGCAGCTGTCCAGACTGGGACCGTCAGAACAGACCTGCCCTCCCTCCCTGTACGACTCTTCCTCCTCCTCTTCCTCCTCCTCGTTTGGGGCTCTCGCCTCGCCTCACCCGCTGCAGTCCTCCTGTCTCGGTTCTATCTCCCCCTCATCTTCCCCCTGCCCCTCACTCGCTGGCCCATGTGAAACTGACGAGAGCAGGGGATTCTCTCAGTACGACTTCCAGTTCCGGTCCAACAGAACCAGCTGCAAGTCCCAGAGCCAGAATCCAGCCAGGTCTGCAGAGTCCCAGCTGACCCAGCCCTCTGTTCCCACCGAGGACCTGTACAGCTTCCCATCCCCTCCCAGCAGCGGCTCCGGACCCGCAGCGTCTGGGTTTTCCCCGGCACGATCGTTGCAGTCCACCACAGCCGGACTCTCAGGTAGGCGGCAAAGACTCACTTTGGTTCAGGTGTGTCCAATGAACTGTTCATAACTGTGTTCGTTCAGTTCTTGTGAATCCCAGCAAACAGCGACTGTTGGAGAAGAAGAGTCAGTATGAAGCGGGTCGGATCAGAACCGCAGAACTGCTGTCCTTGGACGACCTCTGTACGTAACACCACACACACTCACACACATTTCTATCCTCAAAAGGACCCTGCACCTGTTCATGACTCTCACGTTCACCTGAACTGAATGCAGCACAAGACAAGATGATCAGCTTCTCTCTGTGATGGCCAGTAAGGGTGAAAACTGTGCTGGTGACCAGTTGAAAGGTCTGTCGATTGTCAAGTTGGAGGAAGATATGTAAACAAAGAAGTACCTCAAACAGTTCAGCCAAATTGCTGCTACGCTCTCCTTCCACGTTCTGCAACGCCCCAGTGGACGCTGAATCCTTGCTTTCCCAAACTGGTGGACATGAGCGTCGACTCATTGACAAAGCACCAAAGTTTAAAACCAAACCAAACCAGTTGAAGAACGAGAATTATTTCGGTGGAAAAGGTCTAAAGGGTTGCAGCTTGGTGGTCGTACCTGTTGTCTTCCCCAACGTTGAGGTCAAGACTGACTGTGTTCGGCTAGCATTGCCGAGGCCATCCTGAAGACATTCCAGAATCTTTTCATTGGTTGTTCAAGTGTAGTGACAGACTGGTACCAGAACCACGACATTCTTGTATTCCTTCAGGGAACCCTTGAAGGCCCAGCTGACCAGGAACCATCTCTGATCTCCTCTACTGGACTATCTCTGTCTGCTCCCTCTACCAGAGGTCACAACCTGCAGTCCTCAGAGTCCTGCGGCTTTACATATGTCCTCTGCCCCACACATTTGAATTAAATGGTGAAACATCCTCAATAGCATGCAGTCAGGCTCTTCAGAGCTCTGCTAATGAGCTGATATTGGAGCCAGCTGAAGCAGAAAGACCTAAAAACTGCAGGAGACGTGGAGTTTGAGACCACTGACAGACATCTCCTCTGACGGAACCAATGGGTTTTCTTCTTGTTCAAAGTCTGGAGTCTGTTTAAAAGTCAATGAGGTTCGGGTCAGGAGGGATCAGGTCCGGTCCGTCTCTGATCCGTCTCGTCTTTGTGTTTCCTCAGACGGAGGGAGGAGCGCTGCAGATCTCCGAGGACCGGAGGAGAGCGATGAGCTGGAGTATCTTCCCGCTGGTCGCTCCTGATGGTTTCCTGAAGCCGGGAACGCTTCGTCATTCCGACTCATTAATCCCAAACTGTCGTCTGCACCAGAGGCGGTCCAGGAACACCGAGGTTCTGGACCCAAAACACTCGTTTAGTCTGACATTAGGAATCTGTCCTGATCCACTCACACAGAACCGGGGTTCTTCTGCAGAACGCTTTGATCTGCTCAGCCATATTTAATAATGTTTGTGGAACTTTATGATTTTATAATGATTAATAAAAACCGACACATTGAGGAAGGCGTGTTTGATTTGTGTCTGAAACTGCAAGAAACCTGAAGAGCCTCGCAGAAACACAAACTGGATCAGCCGCTCACACAGAACCAGAACTAGGCCACCAGATCAGACCAATTCACTGAGTCACAACCTGAACCAGTTTGTGTTCCTGAAGAACTGTTCCTCTGAACAGTTCACTGGTTCTGGTTCTGTGTTACTGTGCATCACTTTGCAGGTCCAGTTCACGGTCTCCATGGTAACTGATGCCAGTTCCAGTTTGAAGACTAATAAATGACTTCCTAACCCATCATTACCCTGATAAAGCTGGGAAAACACAAAAACCTGTTTATTATGGGATGTAAATAAAATCCTGGTTAAAAATGACTCCAAGGTAACTCTGAAAAATTATAAATAAATGTATATTAAAAAAATCACTTAAAATAACATTGACTGAATTTAGTTTAATCATCAACAATAACACAAATAAATATATCAATATGTGCACTGAAAAAAAATGACTCCAGGGTTCCTTACTTTATTAACGTAGGCCAATTTAACGCCATCCAGATCAAGTAGCACTGTAAAGAAAAACACGTACATGTTCTATGGAGGACAATCAGGTTTTAACGTGGTACTGGAACTGAAGCTGTCTCATCTCCAATCTCACTGAAGCGGTGAGACTTACTTCAAGCTTACTTTGGGCCACCTCCCAGCCAGCAGGTGGCACTAAAACGCCATAAACTGTAAACCTCAAAGGAGAAGAAGAATGGCGTTAGCGGCTAGCTGTTGTTAGCAGAGCTCCAGGACAACGCGGCCTGCAGAACCGGGGGAACCGTGAGTGGTTCTGACCGCTCTGAGGACCTTGTTGAGGAGCCGGTTGGATCAGAACCAGTCGCTCCAAAAGAAGCAAATGGTAAAACCATAAAAGTTCGGCTGAATCTGTATCAGACCGAAGGTAAGCCCATGGAGACCCTCAATGAGACCCCCGCTGTGCTGCAGCCCCGTTGGAAGCGGGTCCTAGGCTGGACCGGCCCGGTTCCACGACCCCGGCACGGGCACCGGGCCGTGTCCATCAAGGAGCTCATGGTTGTGTTCGGAGGGGGAAACGAGGGAATCGTGGATGAGCTCCACGTCTATAACACAGGTGGGTCCGAACGAGAGCCGGTCTTAGTAACAGGTTCGGGGTGTAAACTGTGGAGTAGGTCGGGTTCTGGGCTCTAAACCTTGGGAGTGGGTCGGGTACTGGGCTCTAGACTGGTTAATAAGTCGGGTTTGGGCTCTTAGCCGAGGAAATGAACGCACCGCCGATTTTAAAGAGGGGAGAATGGGCGGGTCCTGGGTTTAACCCGAGACGGTTCCGCCGTGTGAGGCAGTCGGTGCTTGTGGACCGGAGCTCCCTGGTTCCCGGTCACTCCGGCTGCGGGGTTCCGCTATCCCTGGAGCTTCAGCAGTTAGCATGTAGCAGTTAGCCTGCAGCTCCTACCAACCGCTCAGAGACACGGTGAAAAATGGCGCCTTTTTACTGAAAACACGGGTGACGTCACATCACCCCGCCCACACCGAGGAGGTGAAAATAACCAAAGAAGCCCCATCAAACAGCGGTTATTATGACTGATTTTATTTGGGTTTGGTCCACCAGACCAGATGAACAGAACCGGGTCCAGAAAATACAGATTGAAACCAGAGAACAAAAGGAACACCCCCCCTCCCCCCGCTGACCGAGCTGACCCAACCCCCCTGCTGGCCTGAGCAGCAGGAGGGGGGATGGAGATCAATGAATGAACAACAAAGGAAATATAAATGTAATCAGTTCTCGTTCAGTAGAACCACAGTATAGAACCTATACAGAACTAGCGCACAGAACCAGTGCAGCTTGTGAACCAGAACCGGGTCAGCTCCAGGCAGCAGAACCGTTGTAGAACCTCTGAACACCTGGTGTGTTGCCAGGTCACTTGGCAGCATATTACTGTGTGATGTAGATCGTGTGACTAACCAGAAGCCCCGCCCCCCCAGCCACCAACCAGTGGTTCATCCCGGCGGTGCGCGGCGACATCCCTCCTGGCTGCGCCGCCACGGCTTGCAGCGACGGACGCGGCCACACACTGGGTCAGAACCAGGTCAGAACCACTGCACATGAACCAGGCCTGTACCTTTCTAGGTGTGTCTCAAGTGTGTGTGTGTGTGTGTGTGTACCATGTATCTGGTCCTTGTGGGACCCATAAGGGGGATCGCTGCTGTTGGGTCCAGGACGGGGGTTGAACTGAGTTTCGGTTCTGCTGCAGAAATGAGTCAATGAAAAGTCCCCACAAAGACAGCATGACCAACGTGTGTGTGTGTGTGTGTGTCAGGATGTACGTGTTCGGAGGATGGGTCCCACTCATCGAGGACGACGTCAAGATGGGGACCCATGAGAAGGAGTGGAAGTGCACCAACAACCTGGCCTGCCTCAACCTGGGTAAACACTCACACACCCAAACACACTCTCCTCAAGCCCCGCCCACCGCTCATCTGTGTGTGTGTGTGTGTGTAGAGACGATGTGCTGGGAGACGGTTCTGATGGACGGCGATGAGGAGAACCTTCCCAGAGCTCGGGCCGGCCATTGCAGCGTCGCCATCAACTCCCGCCTCTACATCTGGAGCGGCCGCGACGGATACCGCAAGGCCTGGAACAACCAGGTGTGCTGCAAGGACCTGTGGTACCTGGAGACAGGTGAGGACGCCGTTCTGCAGGTACTGTCCCCCGCTGTGTGACCGTGCAGAGTGAGCGGTTTCTATTGGATAGAAAATGATGATGTCATTCTAGCCAGTAGACCACCTGATGCGTTTCCAGACGTAAACCCAAAGGAACCACCTGAATTCACCTGTCCGTCTCACTTGTCCATGTCCCTCAGAGTGTCCCGTGGCGCCGTCCCGGGTCCAGCTGGTCCGGGCCAACACCTCGTCCCTGGAGGTAAGCTGGGGGCCGTCCAAAACCGCCGACACCTACCTGCTGCAGCTGCAGAGGTACGACATCCCCGCCACACCCGGCTCCGCCCCCGCTGCCACAACACCTGCCAGCCATGCTGTCCCGCCGCCTGGAAGCCCCTCAGCTGCAGGTAGGTTTACCTGGACAGGTGGGCGTGTGGGTGTGACTCTTCCTCACCTCTTGTTGTGTTTCTGCAGCCGTCCTGAAGATGGCGACACTTTCTGCAGGTGTTCGTGTGTCGCCACCTGCCCAGCCCAGTCAGACGGTAAGGACGGTCCGTGTCTCCTCGGCCATCGGAAACGGATCCGTTTCCATGGTAACCTTCCTATCTGTTCTCAGCCAATCGGCAGCAACCCGCAGATGAGCGGCATGGCGGCCCTTGCGGCGGCGGCGGCGGTGACGCAGAAGATCCCTCCGTCCTCGGCAGCCGTCCTCGGCGCCTTGAAGACTGTGAGTTGCCATGGTGACGTCACAATTTGAGGAAGTTAGAAATGCTGCTGGTGGCGCTGGGTGATGACATCATCATTCCTGTTCCAGGTCAACAACCCGGCCACGCGTCTGCTGAAGACAGCTGCCGCTCAAGTGGGCGGGGTTTCGGTAGTCCCCGCCCACACGCCGCAGAACCGGCCAATCATCACCGTGCATAAGTCCGGCTCAGTGATGGTCTCCCAGCAACCACAGGTGGTCACCACTGTGGTGGGCGGAGTCACCAAGACCATCACCATCGTCAACAGCCCCATTAGCCTGGGAGGAGGCGGGGCTTTGGTGAGTGATGTCATTCTATGGCAAGCCATTTAAGATAATATCAGCTGCACGGCTCCCTCGGTAACATCTGCTTCTCTTTCAGATTGGTAACCTTGGCAACCTAGGGAAGATGGTGTCCATGGTCCAAACCCGACCGGTCCAGAGCGCAGTGGTTACTGGTCAGGCTGGGAGCAGCCCAGTCACTCAGATCCTTCAGGTAACAACCAGAGACCAGTCCTCAGCACAGACTGGACCTGTGGTTCTGGACCTCTGGACGCTAAAGTGTTGAGTCCAGTGATTAGATGGAGTTTAACTCCGGCGCTTCCTGTCAGACGAAGGGCGCACTTCCTGCGGGAACCATCCTGAAGCTGGTGAGCGCCGCGGACGGGAAGCAGACCGCCATCATCAGCACGGCACAGGCCGGCTCCAACAAGCCCGCCATCATCAAGACCATCCCGCTGTCGGCTCTGCAGGGGGCAGCAGGTACGCCGCGCTCACCTGAGCCGCCGCGATGAACAGGACCGCCCTCTAACGCAGGCTCCGCCCCCTGCAGGTGGGAACAGTCCAATCACCATCCTGAGCTCCAAGGTGGGAACTCCAGGAACGGAGAAGTTGATCAACGCCGTCCCCAGGATGTCCGCCGGCCAGCAGGGGGTCACACAGGTGAGACGGCACTCTGAGGTCACGGCGGTCGTACAGGTGAGGCGCTGCCAGGTGTTCAACCATCTGTGTGCTCAGGTGGTGCTGAAAGGAGCCCCCGGGGTGGCCGGTACCATCCTCAGAACCGTCCCAATGAGCGGAATCAGGCTGGTGTCTCCGGCTGCTGCTGGCACCAAGCTGGTTGTCAAGGGAACCACAGGTAAGCGGTGCAGGTGAGGCGTCGCTAACTAGGCACCAGCGTGGGTCATGTGACTGTTTCCTGCCTGCAGGCGTCTCCAGCCTGGGCACGGGAACAGGAAACGTCTCTGTCGCCTTGTTGGGAGGAGCCTCGCTGACCACGCCCACCGCCTCATTGGCCAGCCAGGTTGCCACAGCAACCGCTTCCGGACCCAGACAGGTACCTGCTGCAGGGTCGGGCTCATTTAGACCCGCCCCGCTCCGACGATCCTCCTGCTTCCTTTCTGCAGGTGACGCTGATCACGACGCCCAGCGGCGCCGAGCCGCAGCCGCTGGTCCAGGACCTGCCGGTCTCCTTCATGGCCTCTCCGACCTCAGAGGAACCTGGCAGCACCACAGGTACCACTACCACCACTAACGCCGAGGGAGACCCAGCCACAGGTAGCTGCACGCATCAACCTGAACTCCTGTAGAGCTCAGGTAGACGTGTCACAGCGCTGATCGGCTGATTCTGGTCTCTAACCTGCAGCGGTGACTCTGGTCTGCTCCAACCCCCCCTGTGAGACTCATGAGACCGGAACCACCAACACCTTCACCACCGCTGGAGCCGGCAGAGTCCAGCAGGTGAGGCAGCACCTGTTACTGCAGGTGATCAATCTGTGATTGGTCCAGGTGTGATAATGACCCGTTTAGTACAACCCAGCAGCTACAGGTGAGATGATCTGTAGAAGCCGGTCAGGCGTCCCAGTTTCCTTCCTAACTGAACCGAGACATTTCATACCTTCCAGCATGGAGGTATGGAAAGCCAGAGGTGCCACAATACCAGTAGATGAAGTTGAACAGTAACTAGATAATTTCTGAAGAAAATTAAGTGAGGCCTGTCAAAGTGTGCGTGTTGGTCGGACCTCAACCTGATGAATCCTGATGCTGAGTTAAGTTCTGCAGGCCTCAAGGCTGAGTGTGAAAACTCAGCAGCTTAGCATGTCATGAAAATGCTAAAGTTAGCCAAAATGCTTTCAGTAGCACGTGGGCTTTCAATAGCATCCACTTCCTCCATGAGTATGTTATGTTTAGCTTATAAATCAAAATTAGCTGATAATAATGCTATTACTATCATGATGGCTAACAGCAGTGTATGTGGTAAATTTGGCTAAATGTTTTAAGGTTAGCTGAAAAACAGTCAGTAGCATGTTGATCTGCAGTAATGTTCTCCATACTAATGTGTGTAGGCTAACACTGCCAATGGCTTTCTGCATTCACTGTGTTGAACTTTGCTATCATAGCTAAAATGAGCTACAATGCTAATGTTAGCATGTTGATCTACTAGCTTGAATGTGAACTGTCCAGAGGACTCTCAAGCTTCACACTACATTCACCCTGGTGGCGGTGAGCTTCCGATACCGCGTTACGTTTTGGGAGAGCTCTGTAGCAGCCGCGTTAAAGTCTGAAGGTTTTGTGATGCGGAGAACAAGAGGTGTCTCCATGCGTTGCCATGGAAACCCCAAAAATGAAGTTTGTGTTGATAGGTGTGTTCTAACCCCCCCTGTGAGACTCATGAGACCGGAACCACCAACACCGCCACCACCGCTACAGGTAGCTGCTCTCACCTGGTTCTGGTACTTTTGGACTTTTTTCTTTGTGTGTCGTGACATCACTTCCTGTCCTGTTGCTTTGTAGCTCAGCAGAGTGGAGACGGTCTCCATGGAGACGCCACAGACTCCGCCCCCTCATCCGAAACTGCCGTCAGTCAGAGCGCGGCGGTTACCACAGTAACGCATGCCACGCCCACACCGGGTCCATCTGTCCCGGTACGTCCGTCACCCATTCTTGTTTAGTTAGGACCGACTGAGAGGATCACCTGGAGACACACCTGCCCAGGTTCCTGTGGGGGGCGGAGCCTGGCAAGCTCACTGGATACCCATTGGACGACCTGGCAGGTTCTGGCCCGGTTCTGATGTCTGGTTCTCTCTGCAGGATCTCTCCTCATTGGTTGGTGGTGAGAGGGCGGAGGCCTCTGAAACCCTCGCCATGGCAACAGGAGAAGAGGAGGAGCCAGCAATGACAGACGGCCTATCAGAGGGCATGATGTCATCAGGAGTGTCTGCGCTGCAGGTTGAGGTGAATGCTGGAGCAGCAGCAGGTAACACCAGCATGTGCACACGCTAACTTTGGCTCCGCCCCCGATCCAGATGGCGTCCTCAGACGGAGGTCTTCCTCAGCAGCTGATGTCATCAGAGGTGGACGGAGGTGAGGAGATCTCCAGGACGATGACCTTCACGCTGACGACGGGACAGGTCCCAGACCAGATGGCTGTTGCCTTGGCGACTGAGGGAGCAGCCAGGACCGTCGGTAAAACAGCGAGAGGACAGAGACGTCTCCACGTCCTCCGCCGCCTCTAAACATGTCCACGTGTCCCCAGGTGAGGCCGGCCAATCAGGCGACCAGGCTGTCCGCATCGTGCTGACACCACAGGAGCTGGCGGCGCTGGTCCAACAGCAGCAAGAACCAGAACCAGAACCCAGCAGCGTGCCCACAGGTAGAGTCGGGTACAGTTCTCTCTGTGTCAGCTGCGGAACCTGGACTCACTCAGCCCGGTTCTGGTTCTGTTGCAGAGGGGCTCGCCCCGGCCGACAGCCTGAACGACCCGACCGCAGAGAGCCACGCCTCCCAGCCGGCCGCCGCCATCATCAGCGCCGTCGCCCGGCTGGCCAGCACATTCAGCCCCGCCCCTTTGATGACGGAGACCAAGAGCACGGCTGTCGCTATGGCGACGGAAACCTCCAACGGCATCAGAGAGCCGCCTCCTGTAAGACAACAAGAACTCATCAGTACCAGTAGACAGCAGAACCACAGATCCAGATGAGAAAAGAATAAAAACAATAGATGCTAAGATCATGCTAACAACAAGCTAACAGCATGCTAATATGGCAGAATCGCCGACTATAACTAACCATAATCCACTCCATCAATATAGCAGGAATACAGACAAGATGCCATCGACTCACCCTGAACATGCTGACGATGAGCGTCTAACCAGGAATAACATACAACATGCTAACAACATGCTAACAGCACAGCGACAAACACTAAAGCATTGTTGTGTTGCAGGAACCGACCTCTCGTGTGAAGTCGCCGCCGAAGGAGAACCCGTGGTTTGACGTCGGCATCGTGAAGGTCACCAACGCCGTTGTGACTCATTACTACGTTCCCTACGACAACGACGCGGTGGAGGTACGGACCGGCTGAGGTGGCTGATGGCGTCGTCGTCGTGCTGACGGGTGTTGTGTACCTGCAGGATGACTCCGGGCCGGCGCCAGACTACAGCCAGATGAGGAGGGTGGAGCTTCAGCCGGGAACCGCCTACAAGTTCCGGGTGGCAGGAATCAACATCTGCGGCCGCGGCGCCTTCTCTGAGGTGGCGGCGTTCAAGACGTGCCTCCCCGGGTTCCCTGGAGCGCCGTGCGCCATCAAGATAAGCAAGGTGTGTTGCTGCCGTTACCATGGAAACCCGCGGTCCCGTCAGCGTGGGGCGTCCTGTCCTGACGATTGCTGTCCCTCCAGAACCTGGGCGGGGCCCAGCTCACCTGGGAGCCGCCCGCCGTCACCGCGGGAAGCATCACAGAGTACTCTGTGTACCTGGCCATCCAGTCCAGTCAGGCCAAGCCGTCCGGTTCTGGCCCGGCCCAGCTGGCCTTCATGAGGGTGTACTGTGGTTCCGACCCGTGCTGCCTGGTTCAGGCCTCCACCCTGGCCAACGCGCACATCGACTACACCACCAAGCCCGCCGTCATCTTCCGCATCGCCGCCCGCAACCAGAAGGGCTACGGGCCGGCCACGCAGGTCCGATGGCTGCAAGGTCAGAACCAGAACCGGACCAGAGGAGTTCTGCCCCACTGTGACAATGCTGGTAATGTCTGTTTTCTGTTTCCATAGAAACCAGTAAAGAATCCAAGCCGGCGCCGAAGAGAAGTGGAGCTTCTCAGGGAATATAAGAACCGGCGCCGCATCCCAGAATCCCACCTGACACAAAGATGGTTGCCAACAACTCAACCTGTTCCATCGGAACCGGAGCTCACAGATACCGGACCTTGGTTCTGGTCTCATCAATCAGTTGAGACCAACGGCGGATGGTGTCGAAGGTCCAAACCCGACCGGCAGCTGCTCCGGAGGTTCTGAAACTCCTCCGACTCATTTCTACTCGGGTCCAGTTACATCAGCGTCCAATCAGACAGGCTGATGGTTCTGATGGTTCTGGAGCTCCTCCATCATACTGTGAGGTTCTGGTCCAAACTCTGTTCTTCTTCAGAACCAACCCAACACAATGTGAAGAGCTAGAACCGGCTCCCTCCCAGTCCGTTTGTGTTCCTTATTTTAAACCATGAAAACACCAGAACCAGAATTTTCTTGAATGTTGGACTGTTTACTCATCCAGATCTGTTCTGTTCAGAACTGTCAAACTCCTGGCCCGATGTGGGCGGAGCTTAAAGACAACTGGTGTGTTCAGGTGACGTCCCCTGGGTCAGAACTTTGCCTTTTCTTTGAGTTCTGGTGTTTAGTGGGCGGAGCCTGAGATGATTGAGAGACCCTAAAGTGGGCGGAGTCTTGAATGTGGGCGGGGCCTGGTGTGTGGGCGGGGCTCTGCTGTAAAAAGCTTTAATAAAACAAGTTTTTGGTTTTCTTTCTGTTGACGGAGGGCTCTGATTGGTCCGCTCATGCTGATGTTAAATATTCTCTGGAACAATAAAGATTTTTAGAGCATTTTTATTGGCTGTGTGGAGTCAGATTTGTGCTCACACCTGTAGATGGGCGTGGCCTGTGTTGAGCAGATGCAGCAATCAGCAGGATCATTTTTCAGTCACTGGGCGGTCCACATACTCCCAGAACATTCTAGTACTGACTGCTGGACCCAGTGCTTCCTGCTGATCGGAGTCCAAAATGAGAGTCAGAACCAGGTTCACAGTTACACTTTCTGTGCCTGACAAAAATTATTGAACCCGTCAGAAAAATTGTATTTCCGTTTTTAATTCATAATTGTTACAATTCAGGAAGAAATTGTTGATTATTTGCTAATATTTAGCTTAGCTGATATGGCTAATATTAGCTAAATATTTAGCTAAGCCTGGCTGATAACAGGAAGTGAACTACCAAGATAAAAGCTGGGTTTCCAAAACTCTTAACTGCTTTAAGGTTGTTTCTTGATACCTCTTTGTCATCATGTTATCTTTTCTTGTCCAATATTTCAGCTGAGCCAATTTAAAGGCAGTTCAGAAGTTTACTAATCGATCAATAGCAGGTGCACTCAAGTCAGACCTCCAGAGATTCTGCAACTTTCACACCATTCCCTGCTGCAGCTCAGTGAACCAGATGGATGTCTGGCCTGTTCAGAGCTGATTCCCTCTGTTGGGTCAGGAAGTGGAGCAGCCCTGATCTACAGCAACAATGATGCAGCATGGAAGGATTCAGCCTAACACCCAGCTTTCATTTTGAAAATCCACTTCCACTTACGAAATGAATTTGCATATTAGCTATTTATTTTGAGCTAGCTAAATATTAAGTTTTGTAAACTAAATGTAGAGGTAAATAAATAGCATGCTATTTTGTTTTTATTAGAAACAAAATATCTAGCTTTCTAATTAAATATTTAATTTGAAGGTGCAAAAAATATTACAGAAAAATTAATCTCCATGTTTTTTTTAAATAATCTTCGACTCTAATTTGTGAAGACGCAGCCTGTTAACATGGCTGTTAGGAAACGATCACAGGAAGCAGAAGAGCTCCTCCAGGCTTGTTTGAAGCAACTGATTGGATCGCTCTCTGCCAGCCTCATGGAGGCGACATCAGAGCCATGACTGACAGGAAGCTCTGTGTGGACGGCAGCATCGCCACCAGAGCAGAGAGAAGCTTCCTGAATGACAAACGCTGGATCAGCAGGGACCTGAAGGAACCAACGAGCCTTTAGGGAACGAGACGGGGAACAGAAGCAGCTCCAGTCCAGATGAGAGACAGAAGAACAAGAAGAATCTGGAGGACAAACTGCAGAGGAACCAAATGAGAGAATCAGGAATGAGGAAGATCTCAGGCTGCAAGTAAAAGGAGGATCAGATGGACGGAAGCCTGGAAGGAGCAAAAGAGCTGAAGACATTCAGAGAGGTTCAGGATCAGGATCATCATCATCATCATCATCATCATCATCATCATCATCATCATCATCATCATCATCATCATCATCACCATCATCATCATCATCATCATCATCATCATCATCATCATCATCATCACCATCATCATCATCATCATCACCATCATCATCATCACCATCATCACCATCACCATCATCATCATCATCACCATCACCATCACCATCATCATCATCATCATCACCATCATCATCATCATCATCATCATCATCATCATCATCATCACCATCATCATCATCATCATCAGCATCACCATCATCATCATCATCACCATCATCATCATCACCATCATCATCACCATCATCATCACCATCATCATCATCATCACCATCATCATCATCATCATCATCATCATCATCATCATCATCACATCATCATCACCATCACCATCACCATCATCATCATCATCATCACCATCATCATCATCACCATCACCATCATCATCATCACCATCATCATCATCATCACCATCATCATCATCACCATCATCATCATCACCATCATCATCATCATCACCATCATCATCATCATCATCACCATCATCATCATCATCATCATCATCACCATCATCATCATCATCATCATCATCACCATCATCATCATCACCATCATCATCATCATCATCATCACCATCACCATCATCATCATCATCATCACCATCACCATCATCATCATCATCATCACCATCATCATCATCACCATCATCATCATCATCACCATCATCATCACCATCATCATCATCATCATCATCATCATCATCATCACCATCATCATCATCACCATCATCATCATCATCATCATCATCACCATCATCACCATCATCATCATCATCATCATCATCACCATCATCATCATCACCATCATCATCATCACCCCACCTTCCTCTGACCCTCCGCTTCCTGTCAAACCTCTGAACTTCCTCCTCCAATCAGATCAGGAGCTGCTGCTCTGTTTGCCTCCTGATCTGGTTCTGGACCTGAAGAGGCAGCTGGAGAGACGGAACCGGAACCATGTCCAGGTCCAGATGGTGTCGCTGTAGAGCAGTTCTGTGGGATTCTGCAGCATCTCTTCAACCTCAGCCCGACACAACAGAAAGTTCTGTTACTGTGGACGACATTCTGCCTGGTTCCGGTACCAGAGAAACCTCACCTTCACTCATCAACGACTGTAGACCTGTTGCCATGACAACCCACATTATGAAGGTCCTGGAGAGACTCCTGTTGGCCCACCTGAACAAGCTCATATCAGGACCCCCTGGAGTCTGCTTGTCGCCATGGAGACAGAGACGCCATCTTAACCTGCTTCATGAACCCATTTAACAGGATTCAGCCTGATCTGGTCTGTGACGAACTTCAGGAGACTCAGGTGGAGCCGGAACCGTCACCTGATGACCTGACGATGACCTGACGATGACCTGACAACAGACCACAGGTACAGACTAGGGGACTGAGCGTCTGGCTCGGCTCTCCGCTCCGTTTCTCTCTACACTTCAGACGTTCAGCACAAGACTGATTTCTGTCATGTACTAAAGTACTCAGATTACAGAAGTACTCAGATTACTCTGCAGTTGATGGTTTATCGGAGACAGACAAGAGGCTGAGTACAGAGAGCTGTTGGACCGTTCGGGTCACAGAGGGAACAGTCAAATCATCTGAAATGTGAACAAAACAAATGAGGTAATTGTTGGTTTCAGGAGGAACAGGGTCAAAGGTCAAACCCCGTTTCCATCATGGGAGAAGATAAAAACCTGAATGTTCATCTGGATCACAGACACAGAGGAAGAGAAAATCCTTCAGGGTTTGGATCTGCTGTCAGAACCACCAGAACCACCAGAACCAGGAGCTAAAGAGGCTCAACAGCCTGAATAAGAAGGCTGGTTCTGTTCTGGTTCTGTTCAGGTTCTGACTGTGGGTCCTCTGGTGATGATGATGCAAAGAAGGATTCTTCATAAAATCAATAAAGTTCTGGCCAACCCTGAGCGTCTTCAGTCAGAGGCTTCTCCAGAGTCGCTGTAGCACAGACTGCTACAGGAGATTCTTCCTGCCAGCAGCATCTTCAATAACTGAAGAATCTAAATGAATGATTTACTACAACATTTCATTTCCCTTTGGGATTAATAAAGTCTTTTTGAATTTTACAAACGGCGCCATGAAACCAGAGAAAGTCTCCAGAAGTTCGTTTCTCCTGAGGTTCTGTTTGGGTCAAGATTATTTTATAGATTATTTATGTTTCCATCAGTTATTTCCTCAGATTGTCATCCGCTGTCGTTTCATTTCATTTTCATACTTTGATCGTTTCTGTGTTTTTATTTTTCTCATTCCGGTCCGTCGGTTCCGAACCTCTGACTAGCCTCCGCTGGGACGTTCTGGTCGGTGTTGGCGCGCATAAACCCAAACACACGAAGAAGAAAGCAGAAACCTGCTGCTGGCGCACATGTGCGCGCATGGGCGAGGCGTGTGCGTGTCCGCGGCGGGAGCGCGCCTCGTGCTGCTGATGCTGCGGATGATGAAGAGGAGGACGATGAAGAGCGATCAGAGCATGGATCGCAGCTGATCGATCAGAACTCTCAGGTTCTCTGGACCGGTTCTGCTCTCCGGACTGGACCGGGCCGCGGACCACGTGACGACGCCGCTGCAGGTGATCCAGGTAAGCTGGACCGGAACTCCCGCTAAAAGTCTGCGGGGTGAAGTGGCGCGGCGCGCGGGAGCCGAGCAGAGCAGCGCGAGCCAGGGTGGTTGTTATGGTGATGTTCGGCTCAGAGTCCGAACCACACCGAACCGAGCTCAGGGAAGAACCCGGGTCAAGCTACACGCTGGGATGGGGGGGGGGTTGAGGTTCGGTTCTCTGAGTCCAACAGGAAGCAGGCAGCTTCCGGTTCGGTGACTGATCCAGATCCAACTGCAGGAACGGAACAGAACCAGCAGGTGAGCCTGGGATTACTGCTCACTGATTGGCTCTGCTGCTCAGAGAGGTATGCGCGTGCGTGACTCACGTGACACCAACTTGCGCTCGTCTTTGTGTTGACATGTGGAATCAGCTGAGTGACGTAAAAACACACAAACTTTACCCAGAGCCAGCGAGAGCCAATCAGAGAGCAGCCTGGGGTCACATGGCCCAGGGCGTAGAACCGGGTTCTGGTTCCGGTGGGCCAGCCATCGTGGACGGCCAAACGGGGTGACCTGCAGGTTAGAAGATTAATATAATTATGGTCTGGTTGTTATTGTCTGACCGTCACCATGACAACAAGAACCTGGTTTCACCTCTTTCCCTTCATTAGCAGAAAAACTAGAAGAACAAAAACCTGTTTGTCCTCCAGAGACTCTACAGAATCTCAGTTCTTTCAGTCCGAACAGTTTGGAGAACAAGTTCTGGTATTTCGGTATTTTCTTCTTCTCTGTTCTGTTTGCTGGGCTTTGCTGTACCACGCTGCCCCCAGAGGTTACTGCTGGTACTGCTCCGTTTGGACAGCCACGTCTTGCCAACGTTCCCACTGGGTGGTACGGTTCAGTGTTTTTATGGTCCAGTGTATTCAGGACGACGTTTCCACCATCGGTCGGACTCCGACTGGGCACACAAACCCAAACATGTAGGGTTGCATCATGCTAGCACCACAACAAATCTGACGCGCTACCATGTCTGGTAATGTTTCTCCATCCTCAGTAGTCGGTGTTGAGTGACGCCAGTAGCTCCGTCCTAACCGGACTGTACCTGGACTGTACCTGGAGTTGTAGGAGCTTTGGACCTACAACTAATGGGGGACCGTGTATGGGGAGGTACGGGTCGGTTGTACAGGGAAACAGAACAGCGCTGCCCCGTCACCGGACTGGAAGATGTTCAAGTCTTCAGGTTGTGTAAACCGTTGTGGTTGGGATGGAACAGAGTCCTGGCTTTACATCCTCATGACTGTGGAGACCAGCAGCCTTTGGGTTGAGGTACCGGAACCAGTAAGTGGAGGGGTTCATCCAAACTGGGTTTGATGGTAGAGGAGGCCGCCTCAGGCTGCTGTCCTATTGGTCGATGGTGGCATATAAACCGTGATGAATCGGGACCCAGAGGTTCTGAGCCTGGCTCCACAGACACTGTTCCTCAGTGAGAAGCATCTTTTATCTCCAGAGACCATTCGAGTTGGACCTGGAAGGTTCCAGGAAGTACCGGGACCGGCTGCCACTCTCACGGTGGCAGTTTATTGGCTGATTCTGATCTCTGTTTAGGATGGAAGCTCCTCCCACGTCGCCTCTTCCATCCACCTGCTGATGGTTAAGCATCGCACCCAGTGAAGAAGTACCAGGGTTCCGGGTCCATCCTTTCCTCTAACAGAACCAGAACAAAGCCCAGTTGGTACCAGAGGTTAGTTTTCACTGTGTTATCTGTAAATGTTCCCCTCTGTCCTCCTTTACTTGGGATCTGTCGGTGTTGCTGAACATAAACACACAAAGAAGAAAGCCAAAACCTGCTGCTGGCGCACATGCTGGGCCAAACTGGTTCTGATCCCAGTTTGGCCCGGTTCTGGTGGATTCCAGGCCACCAGAACCCAGACTGCAGTCATAGAACCTTGTTTCCTTCCAACAGATTGAAGAAAGTAACTTTCAATATTTGGTTCTCAAAGCAGCCATGAAACACTCACTGTTTGGTACCGACCCAGTTTGGTCGACCTTACTAGGTACCAAATGGAGGAACTGAAACCAGAACCTCTGGACCTGACAGACTGATCCCGACTCTAAGGATAAGTTCTGTTCGGGTCCAAACGGGTTTTCAGGATCAGGTTTTAATCCACGTTCTGGTCAGAGACAAGTCCAGTTGGAGTCTGCCAGGATTGACTCTGAAGAAGGTTCTGGTTCTGCTGAACTGCACCGGTTCTGGTGGAATCTGGGTCCAGACCCGACTCTGTGGGTCTGCTTGGAACCAGGCGTGTTTGTCCTTCTGTAGAGCAATAATATGCTAACTATTAGCTTAGCGCTGTAGCACTATAGCTAACATTGAAAGGCTTCAGAGCACTTAGCGCTGATTTTCCAGATAAATTCTGAAATTTACGTCTGAATAAAGTTTGACGTATCGAGTTTTAGAGGAATATATTCTTGCTCTCGTTTTAAAGTCTGTTTACGCAGCAGTTTCATTTCCTCTGCTCATGCGCTCTCTATTTTTTCCCACCTATAACTTTATTTAAAACAACAAACAGGAACAAAAGTAGAGAACAAGATCTAATCATTTATAGAATATCTAAATATATCGTCAAGATGAAACTGGTGGATGATGAACATCTGCTCTAAAATCTGAAAAATGTTTCTAGGTTAAGCTTTTTGAATTGATCTTTAGTTTTATAGTGATCCCATAGCATAATACCATCACCACCGTGCTTTAGTGTTCTGTGGTTTGGGTGCAGAGTTCTGAACGGGTTTCTGGTTCCCAGACCCAAACAGAACCGCCCGTCCCTCACACGTTGCTCTGGTTCTGTACAGAGGAATTGGGCTTTCCTGTCATGGCTGCCAGTTCTGCTGGGTTCTGCTGGGTTCGGTTCTGCAGTTGGAACGTTGCTGCAGATCGAGGCTCTGTGTGGGTCGCTGCATGTTTGTGTGTAGCCGTCTGTTTTTCCCGGAGGTCAGTGAACGCCTCGCGGCAGCAGTGAATCCGGATCTCAGAGCCCTGCTGATGCTGCCGCAGTGCCTCTGAGCCTGGCGCTGCAGCGCTGTGTGTGATGGATGTAGGTCAGGATGATTCTCTGCTCAGCAACAACGCAGCAGCCAGTCCTGAGCTCTGATTGGCTGAGAGCTGCAGCCAGCCAGCCAATAACCTTTCACCCCTCTGAGCTGTGTGTGTGTGTGTGTGTGTGTGTGTGCATGTGTGTGTGTGTGTGTGTGTGTGCTCTGGGAGGTCGGTTTCTCCTCTGAGGTTCTTTCAGCTCTTCAGTGACCCGGTTTCAGAACCAGGCTCTGGGTCAGTGGGCGGAGTTTCTGAGGTTCTGCTGGGTTTGGACCGGGCCAAAACGGGTCTCTGGACTGAAGAGAAACAGTGATTATTATGAGGAGGTTCTGGTTCTGTCTGATGGGTTCTATTCAGAAGCAGCAGGTCCAGACAGCCGGGTTCTGGATGTTTAGTCTGAAGCTCTTCTGGTTCCGGTTCAACATCCCAAATGTTGCATTTTTATCAGAACATTTTTTTCTAAATTTTGTTTGAATGTTAATTTCATTACAAAGTGACTGTTACCATGGCAACCATGGTCACTTGCCGTCAAGTGCGAAGAGCCCCCCCTGCTTCCTGCAGGAGCCCAGAGAGACATGAAGAGAAAAGACATTTGAAAGGCTGTTAAATGTAATAATTATCACGGGAAAGTTCTTCTTTCACAAATGTCATTCTCTCAAAGCCAAACCGTCTTTCCCCACTTTTCACAAGGAACTCTGCCTCCTCCTCTTCTCTCTAAAATTCACAGACAAACAACAAGATGCAGAACAAACTATTTGAAGCTGCTGGAAAACCACTAATGATTTGTTGTTTCCTCTCCTCTCCTGGTTCGGTTTCTGCAGGTTTGAGTGCATCTGATACCGATACCACGTCTGTTGTTTATGATGGTAATAAATACATTTTCATTAAACAATTAAAAACTATGAACAGATGCCTCATGATGAGATTCAGGGCGGCCATCTTGGAGAGGTCGACCGTTAAGTTTGACCGTCGCAGTGACGTATCGGCCCATTTAATCGATCATAACTCGCTAAATACTAAACAGATTTTCAAGAGTTTTTTGCTGTAAATCTTATTCAGACAGCTATCATAGCTACATTTACAAGTAAAATTATGTTTTAAAATATGTTTTAATTAATTGATACATTGTTGAGCATATTTAAATATTCTTAGTGGGGAAAATATTCTGATAATGATGAGCATTTTACAAAGCACATGACCAGTCATACGTTTTTTAACATCAGTCTCTAGTTCTAGTTTTGGAACTGGAACAGTTCTAGTGTGATCTAAAGGCAAAAAGTGGTGAAATCAACTTTTATTGAAGTTTCACAAATCAGAAAAA
This sequence comes from Gambusia affinis, assembly GCF_019740435.1. NCBI lineage: Eukaryota > Metazoa > Chordata > Actinopteri > Cyprinodontiformes > Poeciliidae > Gambusia > Gambusia affinis. Next base: position 41,385,741 of record NC_057868.1, on the reverse strand, counting down.
AAATTCACAAATCCCAAACATGATTTTAAATATTCTGCTATTAGAGCAGAATAATCCAGTCTTGGTTTGAAGAGTCTAGGTGTTGGAGTTCTTATACTAGAGTTGATTAAAGATGCGGAAGGTAGTGAATAATTAGGTGGAATCGCCCTTTAGCCATTTCCCCAATCGGAAACCAACTTCAGAGCAGGAGTTTAAATTTGCTAATCTACCACAGCTGCTGCTAATCTATGCAGATGCTACTTAATAATCGCATTGTCCAGGTAGGATTCATCCGACCTGAACGACTGACGTCACTGATGCGCAGGCAGTAAGAAAAACAACCACCATGACGGACAATAATGAGCATTAAGTTGTTAATTTGCTGCTCCGGTTTTAGCATCCATTTTTATTACTGCAGACACTGAGCACTTCTTCTGATAGCGGCTGGCTGACGCTATTGCGCCCTCTACTGCGCATGCGGGACACGTTCAGGTGGTCACCCGTTCACACTGCAGAACGCAGACAGGCCGTGTGAACGACCACGGGAAAAAAAAACTGATTTGACAAAAAATGGGAACTGGGTGTGTTAGTCTCAGGTCTCGTTAACGGAATGTTTTTTTGAAAATTGTTAGGCCGTGGTTTATTTGACAGGTTATAATTCACACCCTGACTGGTTATGGGCAGACATTGTAGCCTTTACCCAAAGATGAGGAGCGTCCGCAGAGGAAACTAAAATCAATCAATGAAAAATCCTTTCTGAATATCGTCTCATGGACTCTGAACTCAATGCGTCTCTCTGACCGGAGCTGACGGCGTGTTGAAGAGTTTCGGAGCGGACGCTCTGGAGCTTCTGGTGAGGAAGAGCTTTAAAAACCTTTGGGAGAAATGGAGCCTTGAATTCCAGACTCCATTAAATGCAGAACAGAGGAAACTAAAGAGATGCAACGTTGTGTTGATCCATTTATAGTCTAACCGGGAGCCGGCAGTTTATCTTGAGGAAATAAATGACGGTGCAGAAGTTAATCCGACCGGGCCGGCCCAAGTAACCCTCCACTCTGCGTTGTTTAGGTTCTTGTCTTCGTTCAGTTCCTTTCCTTCAGTTTATTTCCTGAAGGAAAATAAACTCCCTGATTCAAACATATCGGGGTTTGAATCAGTGCAAGCGGCTCAGCTTCACTCAGCTCACTATGACAGAGCGTTATGTTAGCTTTTAACTTAGCACACAAAGTGTTTTATAGTATTAAAGAAACTAAAAGTACAGAAACTGGTGCCAGTAGTCATTACACTCTTTTGTTTTAGTTAATAAAAATAATGTTTTACTTTTCTACACTGTGTGCTGAAGAATGTAATTCACCTCTCGTAAGATTTCACAGACTGGCACTGAGAGGCCAGCAACATGTAACCAGCCAACCAGAGGGGGCGCTATTTCCCCATTACACTGATACATAAAGCAAGTGAGATTCTACAACCTAAACTGTTTCACGGACATTGGGGGACATTGACCCCCCACAGAGTCAGCCATGCACACCCTGGATATATAGATATATTTATATATTTATATATAAATTGTTTCTAGTTTCCAGTTGGGTCAACTTCCACACATTTATCTGTTCTAAGCATCTGTTCAGTGATTGGATGGGGTCAAAGGTCACCTGGTGACATCATAATGTAGAGCTGTGTGTCATCTGCATAGTTATGGTAGCTGATATTATTTCCTGTTATAACCTGAGCCAGTGGGAGCATATAGATATTGAATAAGAGGGGTCCTAGGATTGAACCTTGGGGTACCCCACATGTGACCTTTGACCTCTTTGATGAGAAGTTTCCAATTGAAACAAAGAAATCCCTGTTTTTTATGTAAGATTCAAACCAGTTAAGCACTGGACCGGAGAGTCCGACCCAACTCTCCAGTTCATTCAGTAATATGTTCTGGTCAACAGTGAGGTCCAACAGAACCAGAACCAGAACCAGCACTGTGGTTCTCCCACAGTCTGTATTTATATGGATGTCATTGAACACTTTGACTAGGCCAGTCTCTGTGCTGTGGTAACCATGGAAACCAGACTGGAAGGAGTCAAAGCAGTTGGTTATCATTAGGAAGCTATTTAACTGTTTAAACAGCTTTTTCAATAACTTTACTGATGAATGGGAGGTCAGAGGTCAGAGGTCGGCCTGTAATTCTGCAGTAGTGATTTGTCTAGATTGTTCTTTTTTATCAGTGGTTTGATTACTGCCGTTTTCAAAGCCTGATGAGAAACGATGAGTTACTATTTGGATCAGATCAATAGCAACAGGCAGAACTTTCATAAAAATGTTCTAGAGTTATAGATCTAGAACATCCAGACAGCAGGAACTGGAGCTGAGTTGACTTATAATTTCCTCTAGGGTTTTATAATTAAGTAGTTGAAATTGGGTCATTTTTCCTGTATTTGTTTTGTTTGGGTTCAGTGTTGGTTCTGACTTTATAGTGGATGTGCAGATTAATCCTCTGATTTTTTGAATTTTCTCTGAAAAGAAACTGGAAAACTGGTTGCAGGCAGCAATAGACTGAAATTCAGGTGGTAACGCGACAGGAGGGTTTGTGAGCCTGTCAACTGTTGCTAATAAAGCTGGAGCATTATTAATGTTTTTGTTTATGACATCTGCAAAGAAAGCCTGTCTTGCATGTTTGAGTGTTAAATGATAGTAACGTAGATTTTCTTTATAGATGTCATAATGAAGGTGAAGTTTACAGCAGAGTTGTCTTGCAGATCGAACTGTTTGTGCATTTCTCCATGGAGATTTCTTCTTACCAGACACAACCTTCATTTTAATGGAATCAATGAAATCTGAAACTTTAGACTGAAAATCTTTTACCAACTTATCTACGTCATTACAGCTTAAGAGTGAGGAAGAAGAGTAGATTTGATTAAATGTTTCTGCTGTGTTTTCAGTGAAGAACGTTTTGTGATGGTTGCTGTTTGTCCAAGTGGATTAAAAGATAAAAAACTTTCAAAGATAACAGGAAGTGATGCGACAAGTAATGCCCCCCAAAGCCCCCCAAAGCCCCCCAGGGCCCAGCTAACACACAAAAAAAGAAAAACAACAACAATAAAACAGTTTAGTGGTGAGACTCCATGATCTCAGTGACAGAACCCGACCAGAACCCGACTGAAATGGACCGAGCTCGGTGCTGGAACAGAGATGGAAACAGAAAAGTTTTTATTGGTTCTGTTAATCCAGAACTGTCCAGGCTGGTCATGCTGTGGAGCTTTTGGGCCAGATGAAGGTTCTGGTTCTGACCCGTTCAGTCACTCCCAGTTCTGTTCCCTCCTCCCTCGCTCTCTCTCTTCCTGTTTCTTTGCCGCTCGTTTCCTTCTTCCTGTTTCCTGCTGCCAGCTTCCTGTTCCCAGGCGGCCAGAGTAGCCGCAGCAGAACCGGCCCGCCGGGTCATTGGACCGCTTCAGATGGGATCAGCAGCAGAATCTGCTCTTCATATTGGAGTTTTACTTGTTTTGATTCAAGGCCTTTCATCCGGAGCTGAATCCGTCTGTCCAACAGGAGGCGCTGCAGCAACAGAACCGGTCCCGACGAGCTGGACCCTCTCTAGTTCTGGTTCTGGTTCTGATCTGGAAGAAGTTTTCTTTGTGTGTTCATGTTAGATTTCAGTGAGAAAAATCAGATTTTCTGCCCTAAAAACTGTCATAACTCCTGATGTTTCTTCTTCTTCTGTGGTTTTGCTCTCAGGTTGAACACCCCCTGCAGGCCGCCATGGGAGCTGCAGCAGCTGCCTGAGCATCTCACCTGTTGGATGGCTACAGGTGAGAACCACTGGAGGGTCTATGAAGTGGCTCAGCAGGTGAGGAACACCTGGTGGCGCTCCACAGGTGAGCCGGGCTCCGTGGACGGGACCGGAGCAACGAGGGGGCGGAGTCACATGGGAAGCTCATGCCATGGAGGTCAATGGTCAACTCATTTTAGCACCTGGTAAGAGAGGCCAGTTGGGAAAATCTGTCCGTCTCCCCTGCTTCCTGCCTCCTGTCTCACCTGTATCCTGTATGCAGAGCCCCTCACCTGTCCAAGCAGGAAGCAAAAAGAGCGAATGGCGGAGCTGCAGGAGAGGAGGCGGAGCCTGCAGGTTCTACTGAGCGCGCGATTGGCCGAGCTGAGGCGGATCTGCCTCCAGGAGGCGGTGAGTGATGTCACAGCCAGAGGCAAAGCCTGATTGGTCCGGCCACTGTGCGCTGAGGTGTGTGCTGCGCTCTGATTGGCTAGGAGCTGACGGGTGCGGTGCCCAGCAACTTCCCCCTGGAGGCGGGCGAGAAGCCGCCCTGCGTTCGCAGACGAGCGGCGCCGACCCGCCAGGGGAACAGGAAGTGTCGAGCGGAGGTGAGCCAGGTTTCTCATTGGGTTCAGACAGAAACAGCCGATAACAGAACCTCCAAACGAGCTGTAGGACAGAACCGTTTTGTTCTGCAGTGACAGGTTCTGATGCAACTGAAAGGTAAGGCTCTGTTGTTCCGGTCCAGAACCAGCAGAACCCAGCGGTGGATCCAGTGTAGAACCACCCGGTTTAAAGTGGATCCGGGGTTCTGTTTGGAGGTGTAGTCTGGTTCTGATGAAGTAGTGCCCTCTGCTGGTCGGCTGACCCTGTTCTGTTTGTGTGAAGCAGGAAGAAGACGGCCACCGGCCCAAACCCAGAAAGACGCTGTTCAGTGCCGCGCTGAGGAAACACAGCGACTCTGAGAACGGCACACACACTCACACACACACACACCACGGCAAGAGGACGGTGCACCGGGGTTGCCACACAGGTAACACACACACAGGTAACACACACACAGAGATTATGGTACTGTATCTTCATGGGGACTTCAATGGACCCGTTGTGGTGTGATGTCACACAGCAGGTCCCGCCCCCAGCTTCCTGTTGCAGGATGTAAACAATAACATGCAATGTGTCTCTTCATTTCCACACAAATATACTTGTACATTGTGTGGACAAAATGTCCTCACAATGTTTGTACGTCCTCATAACTATAGAAAAACAGACACACACACACACACACACACACACCATTGTTTCTGGAAGGAAGGCCTCTTCCTGCCTTTATCCTGAAACACAGTTTCTCTGTTTTTCCAGACGATACAGTGAGATCAGAGAGCAGCTCCACGTCAGACTCGGCAGGAAACGACAACGGTAACACACACACACACACACACACGCACACACACACACACACACACACACACACACACACACAGACAGGGTTTCTGGTTTCGGGAGAACAAAACGTCCCGACAGCGTCTGATGTTCTGTAAACATCAGGATGAAATCAAATCAGATTGAAGCAGATGATGTCACTAGTGGCGCCCCCCTCAGGGTAATTTAGGAACTGCCTGACAGGTGATGGTAGATGCACTGGATGCTGGTCCTCCACGTACCAGTTCAACCAGTTAGTCATCTACCAAACTCTGATGAAGGTGTTGCCTCATGGTCCGGTGGCCCACGCTGTGTCAGCTCTGGTCCCTCCAGGACCTTCGTGATGCGTCATGGCGACCAGCAGGATGACCTCACGTTCTGACGTTCTGCAGTGGAAGTAGAACGGCCCTGCTGGTTGCTGGTTCCACCATCAGCATCACCGAGCATCTCATCATCCTCACTGTAGGGACGGACCCAGACAACTTCCAGGACCGGCAGCTGGGATCTCAGAACAAAAGGGGCGTGGCCTAAATCTCAGCAGACAGTCAGTAAAGTCCTGGCAGGATTCAGTGCTGATGTGGATCATCTCTGTGTTGACAGACAACGGTGGGTCTCAGTGTCGCCCCCTGCTGGTTTCTGCTGGATCTCCTGTGGAGGTTTTCAACCAGAACAAACCCAGGAAGTCGTCGGTCCTCAGCAGGTATGCCGGACCTCCGGATCCACTCAGGTGTTCCTGACTGGAAAAACTATGACCAGTTTGCCCAGTTAGTTTTATGTTTGGTACCTGCCAATCAGAAGAGTTTCTCACCACCTGACCTCTGACCTTTCAGGACTGAATACCGTGAGAACACCAAGCCTCCTCCTCTGCCCCCCTCACAGCCTCCTCCTCCTCCTCCCCGCTCCCAGGACTCCTCCTCCTCCTCCGACGCGGGGCGGGAGGTGGGCTGCCGGACGTCGCGCCAGAGCAACGGCTCCGACAGCCTCCTGACCCACAACACCCCCCCGGAGGACAGGCAGCAGGGGGCGCTGCGGCCGAACGGAGCCACCGTTTCCAGAGGAACGAACGCGGCCGGGTCATTCTGGAGCTCTGAGTCGCTGACAGAGCGGCGCGGCAGAAACCACCCCGTGGCCCCAGAGGGGGGGGTCCGCGTCCGAGGGGGGGGCTACAGCGAGGTTCTGCTGGACTACGTCTGGGAGAAGCAGCGGCAACTGCAGCGCCAGCAGTCGCAGCCCAGCAGGCCGCTCCACAGCGCCGGCTCCGCCCAGCAGCCTGCGGGAGCCCCGCCCATCTACCGCGGTCACCACGGCGACCAGCGCAGAGTCACCGTCACCCGCACCAAGTCCTGCGGCCCGTTCCTGCCAGTGCAACAGAACCACGGTGACATCACCAAACAGGCTCCGCCCACCATCCAGCCAGACCCCCACCCCCACCTCCTGCCCCCCCGCCCGCCACAGCTGCCCCCCCAGCAGGACTCCCAGCTGGAGGAGGCCACCCGAAGCCTCCACAAGGCCCTGGCCCTGGAGGGTAAGGGAGCAACACAGAAACTTTATAAAGCCTGACTGGCGCCACCTGGTGGATAACACGAGGTCAGGAACCCTCTACCTGCTCTCAGGTGTGACTTTGTCTCATTTGTTCTTCACAGGTCTGAGGGACTGGTACCTGAGGAACACCTTAGGATCCACCCACCAGAACCAGGCCGGTGGAAAGGTCTCGACGGCTGCCAACACTAAGGCAAATGGTGGGGTCAAAGGTCAGGCCGGAGGGGTTGGCGTCCTGCAGCAAAGACGCACGGCCCACGGAGTCGTCCAGCAGTCGACCTATCAGAGTCATCACTACGCCGCGCCGCATCACAAGCAGACGCTGCCGCACTCCGCCACGTTCCACGGACATCCGCTGCACGGGAGGTAGGGGTCCGCCAGCAACTTCATCCCCCACAATGCCTTGCTTTCTGGGCCAAAAGACTTTTTTTTGTTTTCTCCACATCAATGTGAACTGAAGATGAAACCAGAAGCCATCTCTCCCTCTCTGTGTCAGGTCTGTGGACAGCTCGCTCTACCAGGACTCCTGTCCATCCCAGAATCAGGAAGTTCCCCTCAGAGACTTGGCAGTGGACCAGCCGTCTCCTGGGACTCTGGTCTGATCACCAGCCAATCAGAGGAACAGACTTGGACGGACCCCGGCCCGGTTCTCTGGGCCTCCTGTGATTGGGTGATGATGAACCAGCTGACCCAGTTGAGAGACTAGCTGAACACCCAGACGCCCCATGCACCTTAAAGACAGGTTCACCTCACCAAGACCTTCATCTGACATGAGAGGGTCTGCTAAGGAAGACCATCTACTCATCAGAGTGTTCAGTGGTCTGTGGAGGAGTCACGACCCAGAACCAGAACCTGCCTGAATCCAGTGGATCACCGATGGTTTAACTCTGTTTGAGAGAATAGTGTCCAACCAGAGTCACTGGTTTGGGTCAAGAAGGAACCCTGAGTTCCTCACTTCTCAAGGTTCCTGGTCTAGAAAGGTTCCCATTAGCCGGTTCTCGTATCACCACAGCTGGACTGTGGAGCACCAACCGGTCCAAGTTCTGGGTTCCTGGTCCTCAGACTCTGCTCAGACAATCTGCACCCCCCAAAGACAGAGCCTCGCCTGCTCTCTGACATCACCAGCTGACATCACCAGCTGACATCACCAGCTGACATCACCAGCTGACATCACCAGCCCTGATCAGCTCAGGCGTTTACCTGTTAAAGCCTCAGGTGAGTCCAGACCGGAAGCATCAGGTAACTTTGCAGTTTGGACTCAGAATTCCTGCACTATGAATCCAGCACCTAGTTTCATTCTCAAACCAGCAAGACTGGACCTGCAACAGGACCGGACCGGCCCGGTTCTGGCCGGCTCAGAGATCCAAGATCCAGAACTTCTTCAGGGAAACCGGGTCCAGGAGAAAGTTCTGGTCCTGCAAAGAGACAATCCAGATCTCAACAAGCTAGGAATGTCACCAGAACCTGGAGGAAATCTTGTTCCGGATCCAGACCTCCGTCTTCATCGGGACTCGGATCAGAACCTGGGTTCTGGGCCCGGGTCAACTTCAGGTCATAATCAGGAAGCAGGTTTAGTCTGAAGCAATAAGAGGAGCTTCGGGTTTCACGTTTAAGAGCTTCAGAACAAAAGAACCCAAAAACGCTCAGAATGACAATCAGACGATGATGTCACAGCGGTGATTGATTTCATCATTGATCGACTGTTTGGTCTCGTTTTCTACAGATCTGATGTCATCTGATTTTATACAAACTTTTGTTACTGAAATGATGGTTTTTAATGCAGAACTTAAGTTTTATTGAGAAGAATCAGTGTTCACACACGCCTGTCCTCACACACACACACACACACCTGTGCTGTTCCACACCTGGGCCCGTATTCTCAAAGAATTCTGAGACAAAGTAGCTGAGTGGCATTTAATGTAATTTTAGTTTAGTTTTTTTTCCCCCTCCAGGGGGTCTTTTTGTGGCTCTAGTGTCCCTTATGACAGCAGGCTGACAGGAAAGGGGGAAGACGTGGTAAATGTCGTCGGGTCTGGGAATCGAACGGCCATGTTGAGGACTCAAGGCCTCCAAATGTGGGTTGTGCTATCCCCTACCACGCCCTAATGTAATTTTAGTTTTATCGTCGTTACTCCAGTCTGGATTCACTGGAGGCGTTTTTGTTTTGTTTTTTTGTCTTTGTTTTGTGTTTCGACCAATCACAGCCAAGTCTGGACCTGTTGATTTATTTTAAAAAGATAAAAGATACCAAGAGACGTTCTAGTTTCAAAACAAAACCATTTGACATGAGTTTATGGTTCACCCTTCTCACCAGCAGGTGGCGGCAATGCTCCACTAAGTTATTGGCAACAACCGTTGTATAGATGAGGAACCCTAACCCTAGAAAACAGCGTCCACGCGTCATGCTTAACAACGGGGTTAACCACACCTAGCAACGGGGGTGACCACACCTAGCAACGGGGTTAACCACACCTAGCAACGGGGGTGACCTTCGGAGTTTGAGGATCTCTGTGAATACGGCCGGTACTGTTCTACACCTGCTGGTTCGCCTCACCTGTGCCTGAGGTTCTGTGTCTGATCCAGTTACTCTGCTGGGTCGCTGCAGCTCAGAGATTTGAATTTTCTTAACGATGAAACATTTTTTGTTAAAACCTCCGTCAGTCATGATGAATATGAACAGGAACCGAAAGACAAGCCCCGCCCACTCTGATGGCGCTGCCGTTCTATTGGTTGCAGCCACTCAGGTGTTTGGTTCTGGTCATGTGACCGCAGCTGGACACGCCTCCTTCGCCAGAGCAGAACCTGAGTACCTGAAACTGGTTCTGCTGACAGCCCAGAACCAGCCGGTACCAGTCGGTATCAGCTGGGATCCTGCAGGAGTTCTGGTCTGGTCGGGGAAGAGAAGAGGGATCCGGTTCGGTTCTGACGGTGTGTGTGCTGCATGTTCTCAGTCCATTCAGAACCCGTACAGGAACGTGTGTTCTGAAAGCTCCAGAACCGGACCTGGCCGGTACCGCGGCAGCTTCTGTGATGGACTGAATGTTTTTGTAGTTTTTGTGTGTAAATAAAACTTGTGAATACGTTTCTGCTCTGCTTCTGTTAATGGACCCAGGAGGTTCGGTTCTGTCCGTTCTCAGCTCTCTGTGCTTCTCACGGAAAGTCCAGTTTGGCTAAAACACTCCAGCGCCCCCTGCTGCTCTCGTTGTCGTACAGCATCGGATTCGGACCAGATCAAAGCTCCTTATTGTTCTGGATCAGAACATCATGTGAACGTTAAAGCCTCGGAGAGGTTCCGGTTCCGGCTCCTGGATCCCCGAATGGAAAAGTCACCTGACGGTCTTCAGGCAGGAGAACGATACCAGATGTTCATCAAAGAAAGAACGTTCCCGAAACATCGGGACAGTTTTACATGTTCAACAGATATGTGTGTATGACGTGTATTGCCTGCAGTGATGCTTAAAGAACGTTCTTTAGAGTTACAATAAATTCTGTGAATTTGAACAGCTGACGAACGTTCTTCAGCTTTTCAAATGAACAGCTGATGAACGTTCTTCAGCTTTCCCAGCTCGTTGCGTAACACTCGGTCCTCACAGCGGCGGTAAGCCGCAGCGGTCGGACCGGGGTTCAGAACAGGCTGCACGGACTAAACTTTCTCCCGACACCAGTTCGTTCCGGACCGGTTCGACCATGAGGTAAGGGTTCTGCTTCAGCTGCGGGACTCCCTGCGACCCGGACGGACGGGTTCTGTTCGGCAGAAGCGGGTCGGATCCGGAAACTTCGGCTGTTTTGGACATATTCCCACATCAAAGTTCCGGTTAGCCGTTAGCTTTAGCTAGCTTCCCCAGCACCAGCCGGTAAGGTTTCGGTCCGGATGCGTGACGTGAAGTTCCGAGAAGTTCGGCGATCGTTATGTCTCATGGATCAATAACTGAACCAGAACCAGTTCAGTAAGTTAAGCTGCCATAGTTACGGTCCGACTCCGGGTTCTCCCGAACCCAACCCGGTTCTGTCAGGTTTTATCCCACTGTGGGGAACTGGACCAGAACTCTGGGGTTCGGTTGTTAAAATGTCACCTCAAGAATTAACGGAACCGAACCAGGCTCACAACTGTATAATCAGTACAGTTCATGCGAAACTAGAGCAAAGGTCTTCAACGTGGGGGCCGCGGCCCCTACGGGGGTCCGGTGGTACTGCAGGGGGCCATGAGATTTCTCACTAGACTTTTTTTGTATTTTTTTTATTAATGCAAAGTTATGTCTTTAAATACACATTCAACATGAGTCCTACATTTAATACACCAATAAATAATGTATGTCAGAAAAGTTCAATATTTTATGTAAAACATTGTTCATGGTGACGTTATTTGGCCAATGCTTTAGTATTCAAACATGTGTTTAAAATAAAAACATGAAGCAATCATGAAACAAAGAAGCTGTGCATAATATGGATTAAGGTAATAAAGTATGTTATGTAGCTCTAAGCCTCCACCAGAGGGCGTTATGTCACACTTCTGGGAACTTTGTAGATGACGGCCATCTTGGTAGGTATCTAACTAACTGTTATTACAGTTGCTATGGAGTTGCTATGACAACAAGAAACGATCCACAAGCTTAGAATTAGCTGTCACTAACATATAAAGATTAGAAATTCATTACAAACACAAAATCTTAAGTTTGTTTTTCAGATATTTTCTCTTGGTTGACCTGGAAGCCGTTGCTCATCTGTGCTTTGCGCAGCATTTACCTACCAATATGGCGGATCAGTGGCATGCAACACGTATAGAAACAGAGATGGAAAGAACACTAAATTAATGTACTCGAGTAAAAGTACTTAAAAGTAAATAGTACCTCATTACATTTGAATTTAAGTAAAAGTTTCTTTTCATGAGCAGAAGTTGGGAGAACTTCAGTCGATGCCGTTCCTTACCTGTGCACAGGTGGAGCGTCAGGCTCTCAGGTTCCAGGCTCTGATTGGTCGGCTGGCAGTCATCATGCAGCTGGCCAATGAGAAGCTGCCAGCTCAGCTGAGGCGGAGCTCCAGATTCAGGAAGATGGCCGCCATCCTGATCGCCGCCTATGCTGTCAAAAAGCTGAGTCCATACGTGTGGAGGAGGCTACAGGTGAGACACACACCCGGAAGCCAAAGGTGAGGGGAAGACTGCAGGTGACTGAGTGTGTTGTTCCTCCAGAGAGGGGCAGCAGGTGATCAGGGAGGCGGGGCTAAAACACCTGTGGGCATGCTCAGCACTGTGGAGGGCGGTGAAGATGAGAAGAAGAAGAATAAGAAAGTGGACAGGTGACAGGACGTGATGTGAGACACCTGATGAGTTAGCACCTGGTCTCACCTGGACTCTATCTGTCCACAGGTCTCCATCAGTCAACAGAGACTTCGTCCTCAGACTGTCTCACCTGCTGAAGCTCCTGTTTCCACGGTTATTGTGTCCAGAGTTCGGCCTGCTCGCTCTGCACTCTGTCACCCTGATGTCCCGCACCTTCCTGTCCATCTACGTGGCTTCTCTAGACGGTCTGCACCTGTGTCACCTGTCCTCAGCTGTCTCTGTCTGTCCAGAGTGTCTCAGGTCATCCTGATGGTCCGGTTTGGTCTCTCAGGTATGATCGTCAGGTGCATCGTGCAGAAAGATCCACGCGCCTTCGTGCTGCAGCTGTCCAAGTGGCTCCTTGTCGCAGTTCCTGCGACGTTCATCAACAGCACCATCAGATTCCTGGAGGGTCAGCTGACCCTCAGCTTCAGGAGCCGATTGGTCAGCCACGCCTACCAGCTGTACTTTACCAACCAGGTGAGACCTGCTGTACACCTGTTGACCTGCCTTCTCCAGGAGAGTCTAAAGCTCCGCTCCTTTACAGACGTATTACCGCATCAGCAACATGGACGGCCGTCTGTCCAACCCAGACCAGTCTCTGACCGAGGACATCGTCATGTTCTCTGCCTCCGTCGCTCACCTGTACTCCAACCTGACCAAGCCCATTCTGGACGTGGTGGTCACCTGCTACACGCTGCTGCGCACCGCCCAGTCCAAAGGTACACTGCTGCTGCTTCCGCCGCACCTGATGCTCACCTGTACGTGGCCTGACGGTGTCCTCCTGTAGGGGCCAACACCACATGGCCCTCCGCCATCGCCGGCCTGGTGGTGGCGCTCACCGCCAAGGTGCTGCGCTCCTGTTCGCCGCACTTTGGGAAGCTGGTGGCCGAGGAGGCGAAGAGGAAGGGAGACCTGCGCTACATGCACTCACGCATCATCGCCAACTCTGAGGAGATCGCTTTTTACGCCGGACACAAGGTGAGCGCCCCCTGCTGAGCCCCCACACTTTCTACAGAAGAGAGCGTTTGATTCTCAGACCGAGGCAGCACGGTTGTTTTCTGGGTGTGTTTGATTCTCGGACCGTTTGAGTGCTGTTGGTTTGCAGGTGGAGCTGTCCCAGCTGCAGCGGAGCTACGCCTCCCTGTCGTCTCAGATCCATCAGATCCTGCTGAAGCGGCTCTGGTACGTCATGCTGGAGCAGTTCCTCATGAAGTATGTGTGGAGCGCGTCCGGCCTCGTCATGGTGGCCGTGCCCATCATCACCGCCACAGGATACTCAAAAAATGGTAAGCTCCGCCCCCTCACGGTGGGCCAGAGGCCGCGGCGGCAGCATGTGACCTCTGACCCCTGGCGTGCAGACTCTGAGGAGGTGAAGCGGGCGGCCATGGTGATGAAGGAGGAGGATTTGGTCAGCGAGCGAACGCAAGCCTTCACCACGGCCAGGAACCTCCTGAACGCCGCCGCCGACGCCGTGGAGAGGATCATGAGCTCCTACAAGGAGGTCAGCATGCCCCGCCTCCGCAGACAGGCCCCGCCTCCGCAGACAGGCCCCGCCTCCGCAGACAGGCCCCGCCCCCAGGCAGGCGGCTGACCTCAGGTGTTGTGTGCAGGTGACAGAGCTGGCTGGCTACACGTCCCGCGTCTGGGAGATGTTTGTCGTGTTTGAAGACGTTAGCCGAGGAATCTACCGCCGCTCCGCCGACCCGGAAGAACCGGCAACCCGCCGAGGAGCGGCGGTCCAGCAGGGCCAGAGGATCAGCGGCCCGCTGCAGATCAGAGGTCAGCAGGGTCACTTCAGGTCAGCAAGCGTCAGTCAGCTGAGTTGAAGGTTCTGCATGATCAGAACCTGTTTCTTAAATATCCAGAGTTTGACTCAAAAAGTCAAAGTCAAATCCAGAAAACCTGGTAGAGACTGAAACGCTGTTCCAGCGTCATGCTGCGGGCCCAGCAGGCCGGCTTCCACCCAGAGCTGCCCCCCCCCGCTGCAGGACACTATAAAATGTGAAATACGACCAAATTGCATCTTAACCCTTTCATGCATGAATTATGATCCTTTGGGTCAGGATTGTTTCTACTTTTTTTATTTTCTTAAGGCATAAAAAAGATAGGAAAAAATTTTAGTAAATTTTAAAAATTTTTTTGTTGTATTTGATCAATTGTAATTTTCTCCAAATACAAGCTAGTTATTTGAAATATACATCAGTAGTATATTTCTTTAGAGGTTATCTGATGTCACAATAGTTTTTTACAGTCTACAGTCCAGCGGTGGTCACTCCTGGTCCTGGAGGTCCTGGAGGGCCTGGAGGTCCTGGAGGGCCTGTCTGCTGCAACTGTTAGATGTATCTTTACTTTAACACACCTGAGTCCAATAATGAGGTCATTAGCAGGACTCAGGAGAACCCGACCGGTTCTCCGGAGAACCCGACTGCACTGAGGAGGAGATCCAGCTGTTGGGTTCAGGTTGTTGGACCAGAGAAACGTCAAACCGGCCCTCCAGTACCAGGACTGCCCACCTCTGCTACAGTAGAAGTAGGGATCGGATTGGCATGCTTTTTTGGTCTGTCGGCCATATTGGATTTCACAAAAATAATTTCTTGCATTTGCAGCTGATGGCCAGTAGTTGATAATGTATTTTATGATGCATTAGTGTCCACTACAGTGGTCTGTGGGCTTTTATAACATAGAAATCCACAAGAAGCAGGAGAAAATGGCTTTTAGATAGCTGTCCACTGTAGTGACCTCTATGAATGAAAGGGTTAAATTGATCTTAAAGATCCATATTCCCATAAAAACACCTAGATATTAAATGCTTAGAGCTGAAATAAATTGAACAAAGATCATTATCAATTGAAAATCTCTGTTCTGCTTGGCTTCCATCTCTGTGCAACAATCCTTCTCATGCCACCCCTAACAAGATAACGCCCTGAGCAGTTGCCCATGTCAGAAACCACCACTGTCTGCACCTGCGGTAAACACTCAACTATGAACACTGACCAAGAGCAACAAGCACAAGGCGACCCTGGCTGTTCTCACCTTCCCTCCTGCTGTAACATCTGCCACCGAGACAGGAGACCAGAACAATCAAAGAGCAACCAGCATGTTTTATTATGTTGATCCTGACTTTTCCAGGATATTCCAGGTTTTTCCAGATTGTTGTACTGGTCATTCCCTGTGACTGCAGCTGGTTTCTTTTCCAGGTCAGGTGATCAGCGTGGAGAATGGGATCCGCTGTGAGAACCTGCCCATCATTACGCCCACTGGAGACGTTGTGGTATCCAGCCTCAACATTCAGGTTGGTCTCTCTGATCGCGCTCCATTGGCAGTGAAGGTGGTTCTGTTTAGGTTCGGTTACATCACAATGGTAACCAGAATCTCCTGGTGGCCCAGTGGATCCAGAACCTCAGTTCTGTAGCCGTTCAGCGGGATCATAAAGATCATTATGTTTATGAATGAAGTTCTGATCTGTAGACCTGATACGTGGTTCTGGTCGGATCAGCTCCTCTGGAACCATCAGCCGTGTTAAGTCTCCTGGTTTTTGCTCGTTCTGATGGTTTTCTGCCCTGTGATTGGCTGATTGACTGTGTTAGCAGGCAGCTGTGCCTAATAAACTGTCCGGTCGGACAGGTTTGGTTTCTTTGGGTTTTTTGTTGTGAATGAGCTCATCCGGCCCTCAGTGGTAGTTCCGCCTGGTGGCCAGCAGAGGGAGCGCTAACTCCAGAAAAGTCATTTTATACAGATTCATCAAACATCGAGCAAAATATTTTAATACTTTTTTATTTATTTGTTTATTTATTTTACAAACATCCAAACTGTTAGTTAATGATTATTGTGTGTTTTATATTAATATGTTTTTCAAGGTAAATTTTATTTCTGCTGTTTTGTGTATTTTGTTTTTTTTAAATGTTTTCCAGAGTTAAATCTTAGAAATCAAAGTTTATTGATCTTTTGCTTTTATGGGCTGAAAATGTTTAAAAACATTATTATTATTTAGCCTAATCATTTCTGGGGCAGTTTATGATCAGAACCCGGACCGGTTCTGGATCAGAAATAAAGGAGGTGGATCTGGGCTTCTGCCATTCGCCTCGGACCGGGCCAGGACCTCTACAGGACCAGATCAGGTCCGGCATGAAGGATCCCATTGTGTTCAGGGGAGGTCAAAGGTCAACATGGAGAAGACTGATGGAAACAGAACCGCCTTTGTGTTCTGATGGGTCCAGATGAGTCACTGAGATTCTGTTCTTCTACTGAGCTGAGAAGGTTCTGGAAAATCCTGGGAACCTTCCAGGTCTTGGTTCTGGTCTTGGTTCCGGTCACAGGACGTGTCTCTGTGTTGCAGGTGGAGGACGGGATGAATGTTCTGATCACGGGTCCAAACGGCTGCGGGAAGAGTTCGCTGTTCAGGATCCTCAGTGGGCTCTGGCCCGTTTACGGGGGAGCTCTGTACCGACCAGAACCGCACAATATGTTCTACATCCCCCAGAGGTAAACACGCCGGTCCCACTGTGGTTCTGGCTGGTTCTGGTTCTGACTGGTTCTGGTTCTGAGCAGGCCTTACATGTCAGAGGGAACCCTCAGAGACCAGGTCATCTATCCAGACTCGGTGGACGACTTGGTCCAGAAGGGACTGACGGATTCGGACCTGGAGGAGATTCTACGTACCGTTCACCTGCTGTACATCCTGGACAGGGAGAACGGTCAGTGAGTACTATGGGGTACTACAGGGTACTACTGGGGTACTACAGGGTACTGCAGGGATTCTATAGGGTAACACGTGAGTACTATGGTGTACCACAGTGAGTACTATGGTGTACCACAGTGAGTACTACTGGGGTACCACAGAAACCCTGTGTGTGTTTCAGGCTGGGAGTCCGTCAGCGACTGGAAAGATGTTCTTTCTGGAGGAGAGAAGCAGAGGATGGGGATGGCCCGCATGTTCTACCACCGGTACCGTCTCTGCTTCTTCACTGGTAGTTCAGGTCCGACCAGTTCAGGCTTTGACTTGGGGGTTATGGTGCCTCCCTGCGACATTGTAGAGCAGGGCTGGTCTGCTGCTACCTTTAGATTTGTCTCCACTTCAACACACCTGAGTCAAATAATGAGGCCATTAGCAGGACTCTGGAGAACCCGACCGGTTCGAGCTGCAGGACAATGGCCCTCCAGAACCAGAACTGCCCACCCGTCATAGAGAGCTGTTTAAAGACGATGTGCTGCGATTGGTCGGTGTGGTATTTCTCCTCAGCTGATTGGCCATCTCCCCCTCAGGCCGCGGTACGCCCTCCTGGATGAATGCACCAGCGCCGTCAGCATCGACGTGGAGGGAAAGATCTTCCAGGCTGCAAAGGATGCTGGGATAGCGCTGCTGTCCATCACCCACAGACCCTCCCTCTGGTCTGAAATACATGTTGCTGTCTTAGTGAGCTTGACCTTGGCTGACCTTCTCCTGTCCCACAGGAAGTACCACTCCCACCTACTGCAGTTTGATGGAGAGGGAGGCTGGAAGTTCGAGCCGCTGGACGCCTCCGCCCGCCTGTCAATGCAGGTGAGTCTGCCTGACGGACCCGTTCTGCTGCAGGTTCTGGTCCAGACCCGGCCCAGAACCCAGCCGGGTGACGTTCCGGTTCTGGTTCTGTCACAGGAGGAGAAGCAGCGCCTGGAGAACCAGCTGTCCGGGATTCCCAGGATGCAGCAGCGGCTGTCCGAGCTGAGGTTGCTGCTGGGGGAGCCGGAGGACGAGGAGACGGCGGAGAGCCGGGTTGCAGCGGCGCCGCTCTGCTAGAGGGTGCGCACCTGAGCATCCACATAATTGAAACTTTTAACCACATCCTGTTTGCTGTCTGAGGCTCCACCCCTTCCTGCCCGTTGTTCCCGGTCAGAGGTCACCTGCCCCTGACAGCAAACACACCTGTGGCGTATGGAATCTGATTGTGGTCCCACATTTCAAAGCTTTTAGTAACTGATTAAATTATTGATTGTTAGAATATGATGATGTCATCCATGATGCTGGAGTCGCTGCTTCAGCCGCCGAGCCTCACCTGTCAGGGGGCGGAGCTTCACCTGCAAACGACCCGGTTAAACCAGAACCGGTACACTGATGGATCAGCGGTCAGAACCAGTCTGCTTCGGTTCCTTACCTGTGATTGGCCACCTGCAGTTGACTCCGCCCCCTCTCAGGTGAGCTCCAATCAGACAGGAAGCTGCTGGTCACAGCTGCCAGAACCGCACGTGTCCTGTACCTGCCTGAAGCGGTGGATCTGACGCAGCCGACTGATGGCCGCCGTCAGGTCACATGACCCGGGTCAGAGGTCATGTGACAGCTGTAGATTGTAATGAACCACTTTGATTGTAACTGTATGAACCAATCAGCAACCAATCAGGGCTGAGTTGCTCAGCGACCAATCAAAGTGACAAAGAGGCCTTATTTTACAGGAAATAAAAATGTTTTCTTCTGACACTGTTGTTTGTCTGGTTTTTCAAAATAAAAGCCTGGAGGTTCTGGTTGAACAGAACCGAGAGTTCTAGAGTCTTTCCATCAGAACCAGCAAGTTCCCGCAAGTCAGAGTCACGTGGTCAGAACGTGTGATGACGTCAGCTCAGGTAAGTTTTCACCTGGATGCTGAACTCTGTGATGGAGATGCTGATGGATAAGGTTCTGGAGAGAAAGTTCTGACCCGGTTCTAATCTGGTTGTACCTCAGACCTGACATGAGTCCAGACCCTGCTGGGCTCCAGAACCGCTCTTGGGTCCGGGCCGGACCGATACCTGCAGCTCCGTGAGGCGGGGTGTGAGCGGGTCCCCCGGCCGGCGCCGCCCGGTCTCCGCTCAGCGGGGCGGGGTCTCAGCCAGACCTGTTGTTCGGCTCTTGGAGCTCCTGGTCCCGCCTGGGTTCTGCTCGGTTCTGTCTGGCTCACCGGAACTTTTCTCTGGCTTTTGGGACTCGGTGGGAACCGAACCAGACCTCTTGGTCCAGGTGAGTAAGACTCGGTTCTGCTGGATCCAAGTTGTCTCGAGCTGCATGAAGGAGCGAGCGAGCCAGGCGTGTCTGACGGGAGCGAGCCAGACTCCCTTCAGGAATCTGATACTTTTCAGTTTTTCTGCTTTTCTCCATTAATGTTGTTGATAAATGGACCGGTTCCGAAAAGAGCCGGTTCTAGAGGGGTTACTCTGTGATTCGGCTCTGAAACATCCCTCTGGTACCATTGTCTGGTTCCATCTCTGCTGGTTTTAGTGTGCCTGCCTGCTGAATTCAGCTGAGAGCAGCGAGTTTTAAAGTGAATGGGTTTTGAACAGAGTCTGGTCTTTGAACTGAGAGGTGAAGAACCAGAATCTGCGTTTCGGTTTGGTTCGGAGTTTTGATGTCAGCCTGTCTTCTCTCAGCGGGGTTCTGTTAGAAGATGCCGACCAGTCCCGGTTCGGTTCGGCTCAGCTGAGCTCGGCTCGGCTCAGCCTGCAGTCGAATAACTTACATTCCAACACATGAACAGACACGCGCGCACACGCAGGGACGAACAGAGATACCCACGAACGCGCGCACATGTGCACGGACGCTCTTCCATGAACGCGCAGTCAGCTGAACGGAGGCTCTGTGCTGATCTGGACGCGGTTCCGAGTCACCTGCTGATGTTTCATAAAACAACTTTATATCACGTGACCCTGCGACTGTTCACACTGTAAACACACACACGCGCGCACGCGCACACACTGCTGTCTTCCTCTGTAGCCTCGGGGGCCCCTCTATCACCATAGACACCATCGGTGCGGTCCAAACTGTCCTAGTTGCTGCGGTTCTGATCCAGAACCTACCGGAGAGTTCTAGTTATTCACACAGAACCACATCAGAACAGGACTTTGAAAACGTGACCCATTCAGAACCACTTCGACCCAAATCGAGTTCGGATGAATCAAATTATTTCTAATGGAATTACAGAGCCGAATTTAGAAATAGTTAAATAAACCCAGTAGAATCAGAATAACTAACCTGCTGACCATTAACTAATCAACCTGGTAACTATCTGACTTAGTAATGCATTAATTTATTCATTAACTAGCTCTGTAAGGTGCTAGTTAATTTACTAACACTGTAAAAATCAGTTGGCCTCACACGATTAATAAGGAAAAAGGAGCTGAGTTAATTATTCCACAGGCAGAAACCAGAGAGAACAGAAACATTTAAAATCATCTAAATTTAGAATCTGAAATAATTAAAATGATCTTGAGGAAAATAACATTTGGATGGTTCTGGTTCGATCTGTTCCAATAAATCAGAGGAACCTGGATCCACAACTGAGGTCCGGCAGCCTGAACAGAACGATCCAGTCCAGTTTTCTACCCGGTCTGCTCTTTACTGGACCGGGAAGTTAAAGTCAGAATTTTTAGTCTGTTTCTCTTCTCAAGGTCCGGTCGACCCGGTTTCACTGGAACCAGAACTTTATCATCTACTCAAGTTGTCCCCAACCCCCGGGCAGCGGGCCGGTACCGGTCCATGGACCAATTGGTACCGGTCCATGGACCAATTGGAAGAAATAATTACATTTTTCCATTTTATGTATTATTTGAGTCTGGAGGATCTTTTATTTTGAAAATCCTTTAACCGGACTCTCTGGGTTCTGTCTTGGCACCAATATTGAGCAAAATGGGTCAGAACCAGATCAGATTCTTTGTAAAGTTTCTTTATGAAGGGAAAAGGCCCAGAGAAGAGACAGGAGGATGGATTTATCCCAGTAGGTGATTCCCACAGTCCAAGCTCTGCATGATATGGTGACCGGATGTTAATGAGGCCATGAAGCTTCAAACTGTTTCTCCACTAGAGACCAAGAACCCTGAGCATCAGCAACACTTCTGGTGTCTCTCATCTCTCCCAGATGGACCGTCTGGTTGCAGAGAAACAAGATCAGTTCTCCATTAGTCCTTATCCTGAGGTCAAATGTTTGTTTTTGTGGAGCATCTGTATCTTATTTTGAAGGGATGTGTAGGCGTTACCATAGCGACCAGAGTCAGAGAGCGTTAGGGCAGCGGAGAGACGAGATGAGAGGAGTAGAGCTGAGAGTTTTAGGTCTGGTTCACAGGATTTAAGGATTGTGGGCCGATTCTCCAAACCTCTGTGACCACAGAGCCATAAAAGTCCAACAGGTTCTGGTCGGTTCCTGAGTCCAGACACACGGCAGGAGCAACACACCACACAAGAACCGGTTCCACTCAGAACATCCTGGTTCCTGAAGAAAATCCAGTAAAACCCCCAGCAGACCAAACATGAATCTAGAATAATCAAGCAGTAGTGAAAGTTAGAGGTTCATTTTAAACCATAAAAGACGAAACAAAAATAAAAACCGTTTGATAAAGTCGGAGGGAGCAGCAGCTCAATTTGCTGCTCTGTGATTTGGAGAGAATTATTCTGTTTTTTATATTTAACATTTTTAACTGAATAAACATAACCACATATAATAATGACCTTTACATGTAGTAATAAACATTTCCACATATTTCCTCCGATGTCCACTGGACTCTCTGTTGCCATGACAACAGTTTGGGATTCCCTCCGTTCTTATGTCACCGCGCTCTGATTGGCTGCCTGTCACATCCAACAGGCTGCGATAATCTGGCCAAGACCATGTTGAATATGCCCAACTTTAGATCGGCCATATTCCAATAAAAGTCCCCCCCCCCGCCCCCCCACCCGCTTGCAGCAAAATTGCCAAGTCCTGACAGGTTTGCGGTAATAAAAAGGTTGGGGTCCACTGATCTGCTCCACCTGCAGCTGCTGTGGTTCTGAGTCAAACCAATCTGTTCCCCTCCTGGCCTGTGGGGGCGCTGCACCAACAACCACTGAAGGAAACCACACAAAAACCTCTGAAGACACTGAGAGCAACTTCCTTCTTCACCAGATGGAAACAAGATGGAGGCGTCAGATTTTAGTGTTGGAGGATTTCTCTTTAGTCTTTGGAGTTCTCTTCAACCAAACGCAGACCGAGACTCTGGTTCTGTTTGAATGTGAACGCCAAGTGGACCAGGGACCACTCCAAAAGCAGGAAGTGGACTACAACACAGGGGATTCTGGGTAAATACAACCAAAGCTAACGTGCTAGCCTAGCGCTAGCAGCAGAAATGTCTCCTGGTCTTCAGTCAAAGGTTTGGAGGACCAGAGTTAGCTTAGCATTCATACCAACTGAACCGGACTTTCCAAGCAAATGGACTGGAGTCAGATTAAAGTGGACTGAACAGATGTGGAGGGAACGATGAACCCTAAGATGAAGAGACGCTGCAGATTATGGGATAGCGATGCTGTTGCTGAATGTCGCCATGGCGATATGTTTACCATATGATGATCAGGCAGCTTAAATCTGGGCTGATGGCTGAACTTAAACACTCAGAATCAGAACATGTTTACATCGCTAAGCCACGCCCACTCTGACCAAGCTGGCAGCTGATTGGCTGGTGTGAGCTGGGGTTAAAGGTCAGGACCAGCAGCCTGGGAGACAAGGTGCAGGGTGGCAAAAAGAGAAACTGCTGAGGTCAGGAAGAGGGTCATGTGACCTGTCTGAAGCTGTGACATCATTATCATCATCATCATCATCATCATCAGAGATGAAGATTAAACTGAACCTAATCTGAAGGATTTAGTCTGGGTCCAGATTCAAATTCAGATTACTGTTTGTGCCTAATCACCTCTAATCCACACACACACACACACACACACTCTCTTCTAATGTGCTGTAATCTGCTGCTTCTACCCAACTGGACCCAAACCAGTAACACCAGCCTGACCCTGGTAATCACTAGGTACACGGGTCAGAACCGGACTGGATGGACTTCTGGTTCTGAAGGTTCTGATAGTTGTCCAGAGTGATGAAGAGTTCATGTCTTTATGATGCACCATGATCCAACCCGGACCAGAACCCCTGGGTCTGGGTCGGGTTGGAGCCACAGCCTGTGTGTGTGTGTGTGTGTGTGTGTGTGTGTGTGTGTGTGTGTGTACGTGTTTACCTGCGCTGTTCAGAACCGGTCCTGTTACTCGCTGCAGGTCCCAGCAGTTCAGTTACTCATCCAGTCTCTCTTTGATCCTGATCCATGATCATCATGATCACCTCGGTCGCCGTGGAAACTAAAACGTATACAGATATTAGAATACAAACAACAAGACAAAACGTTCCTCGCTGCCGTCACTGCGGACGCTCAGTGTTGGTTTCTTGTGTTTTGACAGTTCAAGTCCTTCATTGTACAGTGATTGAACCAGCTCTTATAGGCCTGCCCTGATTGGCTACGGCAGCCTGTGAGGCACATGCAAAAAAAAACATCACAAAGTATAAATACCATTAAACAAAACAAAATATAAAACAATGCTAATCAAAACAGACACACATAAACAATATGCAACATCCCTAATTTAGAAAATTCACTTCAAATAATTTATAATAAATAGTTTACAAATATAAATTATTTGGGCAACTTATTTTAAATGGTTCACTATCCATTACACTCACCTTCTGAAGGCCGACGGCCGTATGGCGGTTCTAATGCGGTTCTAACGCGGTTCTAACGCGGTTCTAACGCGGGTCTACTGCGGTTGGCGCCTGGTCTAGGGTCAGGGGTCAGGTGGTTCTGGTTCTGGTTAGGAATAGATTGTCCGGGATACACATAAACACAATAACTAAAATGAATAGAAGCCAATATAAATTCCTAATATGGGTAGAAATACAAACGTGTGTGTGTGTGTGTGTGTGTGTGTGTGTGTGTGTGTGCTTCATCTCTTCCTGCAGATGAAAGAGTTGCTAGTTTGATTCCTCAGGGACTTTCAGCCTGAAGCTGCAGAACTGAGCTGAAGACTCAGAAGAACACAACCTGGCTCTCAGGAGTGTGTGTGTGTGTGTGTGTGTGTGTGTGTGTGTGTGTGTGTGTGTGTGTGATGGAGCCTGAACTGATGTGCTCAGGTGTGTCTTCTTGTTCTTCCGGAGAGATAGGAAATGCTCAGGGAGCTCTTGGTAAGGCAGGTGGAGCTGTTGTTGTTGTTGTTGTTGTTGTTGTTGTTGTTGTTGTTGTTGTTGTTGTGAACTGAAAGGATTAATCGATTATTGAAATAATCAGTAACTAATTTAGTGATTGATTAACTGGAGAATACAGACGTTAAAAAGGTGATTTGTGGAAAGAACAACATGAAATAATGCAACAACATTTGAACACAAAAATATAAACATTTTGTATTTAAGATAAAAAAGTTTAAGTTTATGTTTAATTTTGAGGCGCCTGATTCTCATCCTGGAAATAAATCTGCTAGTAATCATCAGTTATTGATCAGTTCATTCAGAAAAATGGAATGTTTTTCAGGTACAGATGCGTCCTTTGCTACAAATGATGAAACTTTCACTGCTGGAATCCTGTAGTTGATAAATAAAAAATGTTTCTTTTTTATTTAAAAAGGAATTAAATTGTTTGTTTGCATCTTTTAATGTATTTCTAAGTTTTTATCTGACTGTCAGAATAACTAAATAAATAATGTCCAGCTGCAGGACTGGTGTGAAGCAGGACGTTCTGTGGTGTTGGTATCGTTTTGGACCGGGCCTTTGGACCTGCTCGGTTCTGCTTGGTTCTGGTTGGTTCCACTGGTTCATCAGTGAAGTGAGATGGAACCGTTCTGCTCCAGTGTTTAATTCATGTCTAGAACCATCAGAACTGCAACAGAACCTCTGCCTGAACAGAACCAGAACCTGTGTGCTGAAGAGTGTGGGTGGTCCTCTCGAAGTCCGGAAATCCTCCATAATCCAGATTAATCCTCTCAATGCGTTTGGTGTTCAGACCATCTGAAGTCAGAGGAACAAGCTGTCAGTGGGAACCTCATCCCGTCAGAACCACTGAATCGGACCTTCCAGAACAATTAGAGTCCGCAGGGATCAGGAACGCCTCATCCTGCTGATTCAGACGGGTTTGGACTTCCTCTCTGTAAAACTCACCGTCCAGTACTGAAGTAACAAATGCAGGATGTTTATGATGTATTGAAGGAAATCTTAGAAACGTGTTTATTATGGGATTTAATGAGAAATTTTGGACAAAAGTAACACAGAGGTTCTTCATTTTACCACTGGAGGCCAATTTAATCCCATCCAGAGTCACTGACAGGTTCTGGTCCAAACTTAAAACATTTAAAGTAATCCAGGTTTTAATGTCATCATGCAGTGAATATTTATCCCATGCTGTCTGATTGGCAGCACACACACACACACACACACGCACTCAGATGAAGGTCCAGAAGTGGATTTCTCCGGTTCAAAACAGAGCAAAATGGATCACAGCGAGTAGCTGACGCGCTAAATGGGCTGAAACAGACGAGGCATCTCGAAAACATACCGTATATTTAGAATCTGATCCGTATCATCTCGGTAAAAAACATTTCTATTATAATATTGAGGATTTAGCCGGTGTCGACGCGACCCACATTACTAACTATCTGGAGCTGCAGACCTCATGTTATATGAGCCAGAAGAAAGTTTTCAAAGCCTGGAGAATAAAATCCTTTAGTTTCAGGATCAAAACAAGCATTAAATGGCCGCCGACTGGTTTCTGCGGGGTGAGTAGTAGATTAGTCTATGCTAACGATGCTACCGCTAACAACAAGCTAACCCATGTTTCTATTCTATCAGCTTGGATTTAGCTTCTGTAAACCCAAATTCATGCTGCAGTTGTACGTTAATGTTGAGTCGCTGTAGGTCAACGATTCGCTCCGATCTACAGAAACCCCGACGTTCATGTCTGGATAACAGTATACTGCGTGGTCAGACACGAAGTATGGCTGGGTAGGTCATAATTTATTTATTTTGCTTTTTTTTTTTTGCAGGAAACTCCCGTTGAATAAACATTTTCTGAGCTAGCTGCTAACAACTAGCGCTCTGAGGACAACCAGGCTAAGGTGTTAAAATAATATATCTTAGATATGAATGCTTCTCTGTCCCTTAAAATATCTGAAAATACGATTTAAACGATGCAATTGTAACTTGTTACAAACTTGTAGCTGCAAACTCTGGCATTGTTAGCTTCTGCACCTCCTATTTTTAGCTGTAGATTGTTGATCCTCTTTTCTCCTCTTTTTTCGGTAAGATTTTTAAAATTAACTCCTTTGTGACCCACTACCTTCAAAATACAAAAATAATGTTTATCTTGCTCTCCACTACCGTACAGGACTCAGACTTTAGACATGTTGATGCTGGATCAGCAGAAATAAATGGCCTGCATTTACTTCCTGCCCTCCATGTGCATTGACGTCTGTTACGTCATCTGAAACGCAGCAATATAGTAGAAGGAATATAGTAGAAGGAATCGGTCTAAGCTGAGGAAGTCCGTCAGTCACCTGGAGTGTGAGGCAGATTTCTGGTTCACATGAACAAACTGCAGCAGCAAATTGTTTTTCCAAGTTAAGTAGCACTCCTCCAGATATAACGAGCGCCATTTTCTCTCAAATTTCCTGGAGTTCAATCTCCAGCTGATCCTCCGGATCAGAACCGGTTCGATTCTGCAGAACCAGACCTGCTGTTTGTGTTTCTGAGAGGAAAACTCACAAAGACGAGAGCCGGGGGGGGGGGGGCAGAGGGGTAGATTAGGGTGGGGTCTTCACGCCGATTAAACACACACACTCACACACACCCATCTCAGTCGAGTGGATTGTGAATAAAGCGTCCTTGATCTGAACCAACTGCTGAGCCCCCCCCCCCTCTATTCTTAAAGTCACCCACCCCCTATCCTGAAATTCCCCCCAACACACACACTCACACACACACACACACCCGTAGGCTCACACACACACACACACACACACACACACTCCCCCCCCCCCCCCCTGCGTGTCAGATCACACACACCCAGAGTGTGTTTTAGCTGGACGAGATATTAATAATCCATAAAGAAGCTGGTTTCTCTCAATCGCTCCCAGCGGACCGTCAGCAGCTGTTTCACTGGTTCTGGACCGGTTCTGGACGGGTCTTATCAGAACACATTGAAGCTTTGTTGACACAGAGTTAATGAACAGTGAACAAACAGACGAATGATTCCACTTCCTGTTTCCTCACCTGGAGAAAGGAGTGGAGAATTTAACCGGATCAGAACCGGATCGGATCCTGTTCTGAATCAGTTCTGGTGCCAGAACCTCTTCCAGCTTTTCTGTGAACTTTGCGTGTAAATTGAGGATGATCAGAGACTCAGACAGTAATGGATCAGAACCAGACCGGGACGAGGTCCGATTCTGGTCCTTTGTTTTCCAGTGAGGTTCTGACCCGGCTGGAAAGTCTCAGCAGTGATTTGCATATTGTGAGTCGTCCTCTGTCCAGCAGGACGGTCCGTCCCCAAGAGACACTGCGTCTCTTTGTGTCTTTGTGTCTTTGTGTCTTTGTGTCCTGCTGCCTGTAGTGAAAGAGGAAGTTCCTGACAAAGAGCTGCTGTCCAGACGGCTGCTCCACTTCCTGACTCGAAAACAGCCAAACACCCACCGACACCAGAACCCCATACTGACTCCAGAACCCCCTACCAACTCCAGAACCTCCGCTACAGACTCCAGAACCCCCGCTACCGACTCCAGAACCCCATACTGACACCAGAACCCCCTACCGACTCCAGAACCCCCGCTACAGACTCCAGAACCCCCATACTGACACCAGAACCGACACCAGAACCCCTCCTACCGACTCCAGAACCCCCTACCAACTCCAGAACCTCCGCTACAGACTCCAGAACCCCCGCTACCGACTCCAGAACCCCCTACCGACACCAGAACCCCCTACCGACTCCAGAACCCCCTACCAACTCCAGAACCCCCTACCGACTCCAGAACCCCCTACCAACTCCAGAACCCCCGCTACCGACTCCAGAACCCCCATACTGACACCAGAACCGACTCCAGAACCCCCTACCGACTCCAGAACCCCACCTACCGACTCCAGAACCCCTACCAACTCCAGAACCCCTACCAACTCCAGAACCCCCACCGACTCCAGAACCCCCGCTACGGACTCCAGAACCCCCTACCGACTCCAGAACCCCCATACTGACACCAGAACCGACTCCAGAACCCCTGATACCGACACCAGAACCCCCTACCAACTCCAGAACCCCCCAGCTCCAGAACCCCCACCAACTCCAGAACCCCGCTACAGACTCCAGAACCCCACCGACTCCAGAACCCCTACCAACTCCAGAACCCCGCCACCGACTCCAGAACCCCTCACCGACTCCAGAACCCCATACTGACACCAGAACCCCATACCGACTCCAGAACCCCCTACCAACTCCAGAACCCCCATACTGACACCAGAACCCCTGCACTCCAGAACCCCTACCAACTCCAGAAACTCCAGAACTCCCACTGATACATAATCATCTTTGTCAAAGTGTCTATTTCAAGTTTTCTAGGTTTTATTATGTCATTAAAGAAATACCAAGAGTATCACCTTGAAAAATTCTTCAGTCTCCATGGCAACCATTCAGCTATTGAAACGCCTGGGTGCACCTAGCCCCGCCTTGCAGGCGCAGCTCCTCCCCTCTCAGCTCCTTCAGACTAGCCAGCAGCAATTAGCAAACAGCTGAGCTCATTAAAGGAGCCGCTGCTCAGAGCAATGCTACTAAAGATGTTAAAGGGTTAATAGAGGAGCCATGTTGGGAGGACTTCCTGGAGGCGGAGCTTCTGAAAAAGCAGGAGTTCTTAAAGAGACAGAGGCCCAATTTCAAGACAATAAATCAGCATGTTTAAGCCATGTTTGATATGTATAGCATTTTTATAACAATTGAAGCTAACATAGCTACTTTGCTGTAAAATGGCACCATGTGATACTGGGCCTTTAACGAAGCAGTCTCCATTTTGTGAATGCAGTGAAGCTCGTGTCCAGCTCGGTCTTCCTGGGACTTTGGTAAAAATCAAATGAGTCCAAATGGTTTTCCTTAAACCAATGAAAGCCTGTTGAATCTCTTTCAGTTTTGTAGCTGTTGTGATTGTTTCTGCTTTTGTCCCGTCTCCATGGTGACCCCAAAAAAATCTTACATTGTTACAAGATGGCAGCCGACAGCCAGCGGATTTATTTTATATTTTTATATTTAATTCTGAATCGCAATAAATGAGAATCGTGACTGTTGTGTGACGCGATCTTGTGGCGCCCCCTCCTGGCCGGAATTGGACCCAGACCTGAGGATCTGGTCTGTGCAGGTGAAAGGTCAAGCTCTGGATCCACCAGATCCCTCAGACGATTATCAGGAACGAAAGAGGTTCTGAAGAACCATTTGCATCAAAACGTTTCAGGCTCCGGAACTGTTACCGTGGTAACATGGACAGAGCTACATTGGACCATAGATCTGGTCAGTTCAGCACACATTGTCATGACTAACCTCAACAGACAGTAACCGCCTCATCTGTTTCTGTAGATTATGGGATGTTTCATAAACGGACCAGTTACAGAACCGGGCTGGTTCCTCTGGGTCCGGTTGGTTCTTCAGAACCATGTGATGGACTCGGCGAGGTCGGTCCGGTGATGAAGAGCAGCTCCTCTCTGATGATTAGGCTTCTTCCATATTTGGAACCAGAGAACCGACCCCGGTTGACCTCTCAGCTTTGTTAACTGCTGAGGGGACGAAGGTGGGGGCATTAAGGGCCTCTGAGCTGCTGTGTGGAGTCAGTTAACACCCCTCCACACACACACACACACATCCAGACACAGCCAGAGCTCCTACTGCTCTGAATGCTGCACTGTCCCTTTAAATGACGGCTTGGTGCAGATTACAGGCGAGGGAATAATGTGGCTGCATCAGGCTGATCATCACCCTGCGCTCCTCACTGGGTGTGTGTCAGTGTGTGTGTATAATTGGTATGTTGCGGTGCAGCTGTCTCCATTCAGCAGCTTCAGTTTCACCAAACTTAGAAACACTCAGACTCCTCAGGAACCCGATGTCAAGCGGTCTGATGGGTCGGTACCAGGCTGATGAGTTGGAACCGATCTGGCAGGTCGACACCGATCTGACGAGTCGGGACTAGTACAATCAGAGAAATCGGGCCGATGTTTACCTCCACTGTGTCAGTTTGATCATGTGATGGAGATGCAGTGGAGGATTGTGGGGAGTGATGTCTGCGGTTCCAGTTGGGTCCAGATCGAGCTGCCTGGATGCATCTGGGACAAACAGAGATCCGTTTAAATTCAGAACCAGAGGAGTCCAAACATGTTTAGGTTGTCATGGTAACAGTCGATACAGATTATAGACAGGTGAGGCGATGCCTGCAGGTGTGAACTTTATCTGAGATCAGACAGGATGTGTTTCCATCCATCCATCCAGCCATTTTCTTCCTCTTATCCCGGTCGGGTCGTGGGGTCAGCAGCTTCAGAAGGGAGGCCCAGTCTTCCCTCTCCAGTCTCTTCTTCCAGATCCTCCAGGAATCCCAAGGCGTTCCCAGGCCAGCAGAGAGACATTGTCCCTCCAGCGTGTCCTGGGTTTCCCCTCCTCTGGTGGGACATGAACTCTTCACCAGGGAGGCGTCCAGGAGGCATCCTGACCAGATGCTCCTCAACTGGCCCCTCTCGATGTGAAGGAGCAGCAGCTCTACTTGAGTCTTTCCTGGATGACTGAGCTTCTCTCTCTAAGGGAGAGCCCAGACACCCTACGGAGGAAACCCATTTCAGCCGCTTGTATCCGTGATCTTGTTCTTTCGGTCATGACCCAAAGCTCATGACCATAGATGAGGGTGGGAACGTAGATCGACTGGTAAATCAAGAGCTTTGCTTTTTGGCTCAGCTCTCTCTTCACCACGACGGACCCGCTTGACAGCAGACGCTGCACCAATCCGCCTGTCGATCTCCCGCTCCCTTCTTCCCCCATTCGTGAACAAGATCCCAAGCAGTGATGTCAGTAACGCGTTAATTTGTAACGCGTTACTGACGTCGGACCACTTTTTTCAGTAACCAGTAATCTAACGCGTTGTTATTTCAAATCCAGTAGTCAGACTACAGTTACTTTTCAAAATCATTTTTGCGTTACTATCTTCTTTTGTTATTTAATTGTATTTCCTCTACTCGTCTTGTCGAGTGACCGACGTCTCTATGCGACAGAAATGTAAACAATGGAGGGAGATGCGCATTTTGTTGGTGGAAAAACTGGAACTATTTTGAGTTTCTGTCGCCAAGTCCGATTATTATAAGCGGCTTTGGGCTTCATTTTTTAAAGTCGCAGATTTAATGAGCGGCGGGTTGCGCCTTTTTTGGCTCGTTTTTGAACGTGAAGTTGCTCATTTGGGTTTGGAAATAATCAGAGACTCATAATAAATCCCAGAATTTGTCCGTCATTAAGGTAGTTTTATTCAGTCTCTCTCTGTTCATCATTTCCCGGATGATCCGTCCCGCTGTGTCTTTGTTAATGTCAACTTAATGTTTTACCTCTGAAAGACGTCGAGTTTCGCGTTGCGCTCCAGAAAACTGCAAACATTGAGACCAATATGAACAGCGCAATAAACATGAAAACAGCCACGAATAAACGTGTCCGTAATTGGCAATGATTATAATGGCAACTTAACGCCATTTTAATTATTAATATTAAGATAAGTGTCACAAATCTGTGCAGCAATCTGAACTGTGGAGCTGCAGGAGGAGATCTGTACGCTGTGACACCAAACACAGGGCCGTAACGCAGAACCTGGAGGCTGGGGGAGGGAGGAGGGGCTTTAAAATCCTTCTTAGAGTTTTCCAAACAGTGGACCACACAAATTACTCACGTTTTTTATTTTTTGTACTGTTTTTTGTACAATCTCCTCTTCAGTTCAACCTTATCAGTGGAGACACATTGTTGATGTTGCCATTATAAAATAGCTGACAATTAAGTATTAGCAAAGATCAATGTGATTTTCACAGGAAGCGGAGTGTTGTTGTTAGCAGCTGCTGAAAGTAACTAAAAAGTTACTTTTAGTGTAACTTAGTTACTTTCCAAATCTAGTAGTCAGTAATATAACTAAGTTACTTTTTCAAGGAGTAATCAGTAGTCCGATTAAAGTTACTTTTTCAAAGTAACTATGCCATCACTGATCCCAAGATACTTGAACTCCTCCACTTGGGTCAGGACACCCCCCCTGACCCGGAGAAGGCACTCTACCCTTTTCCAGCTCGAGACCATGGCCTCGGATTTGGAGGCACTGATCGCCATCCCAGCCGCTTCACACTCGGCTGCGAACCGCTCCAGCAAGAGCTGCAGATCACGACCTGATTAAGCCAAAAGGACCACATTATCCGCAAAAAGCAGAGATTTGATCCTAAGGCCACCAAAACGGATCCCCTCAACACCTTGGCTGGTCCAGAGATTCTGTCCATAAAAGTAATGAACAGAATCGGTGACAAAGGGCAGCCCTGGCAGAGTCCAACTCTCATACAGGGACCTGACAGCCCGTATCAAGGAGCCCGGTACCCCATACTCCCAGAGAACCCCCACAGGGCTCCCCGAGGGACACGGTCGAACGCCTTCTCCAAGTCCACAAAACACATGTAGACTGGTTGGGCGAACTCCCAGAACCCTCCAGGACCTGCTGAGGGTGTAGAGCTGGTCCATTGTTCCACGACCAGAACCAGAACCACACTGCTCTTCCTGAATCCAAAGTTCAACAATCCGACGGACCCTCCTCTCCAGAACCCCTGAATAGATCTTGACAGGGAGGCTGAAGAGTGTGACCCCCCTGTAATTGGAGCACACCCTCCGGTCCCCCTTTCTGAACAGGGGGACCACCACCCCAGTCTCCCAATCCCCGATGTCCGTGCGATATTGAAGAGTCGCGTTAACCAACACAACTCTACACATCCAGAGCCTTAAGGAACTCCAGGCGGATCTCATCCACCCCCGGGGCCCTGCCACCGAGGAGCTGTTTGACCACCTCGGCGACCTCGACCCCAGAGATTGGAGAGCCCAACCCAGAGTCCCCAGGCTGAGCTTCCACAATGGAAGGCATGTCGGTGGGATTGAGGAGGTCTTCGAAGTTTTCTGCCCACCGGCCCACAATGTCCTGAGTTGAGGTCAGCAGCACATCATCTCCACTATAGACAGTGTTGCTGCTGTACTGCTTCCCTCTCTTGAGATGCTGGATGGTGGACCAGAATCACCTTAAAGCTGTGCAGAAGTCTCCATGGCCTCTCCAATCTCCTCCCATGCCCGAGTTTTTTCCTCAGCAACCGCTGCATGCCGCTTCTCCCGCCAGTACCCATCAGCTGCTTCCGGAGTCCCACAGGCCAAAAAGGCCCGATAGGACTCCTTCTTCAGCCTGACGGCTTCCCTCACCGAAGGTGTCCACCAACGGGTTCGAGGGTTGCCGCCGCGACAGGCACCGACAACCTTGCGGCCACAGCTCAGATGAGCCGCCTCGACAATGGAGGCACGGAACATGGTCCACTCACTCAGTGACCTCCACCTCAAGATTCATTCTGTGAAGGTAGGGGAGTTAAAGCTCCATCTCATGGGAGAGTCTGCCAGACGTTCCTAGCAGGGAACGTCTCCTCCCCCTCCAGCGGCGCCAACTCACCACCAGGTAGTGGTCGGTGGACAGCTCCGCACCTCTCTTCACCCGAGTGTCCAAGACATACGGCCACAGATCCGATGAAACGATGACAAAGTCGATCATCGAACTGCGGCCTAGGGTGTCCTGGTGCCAAGTGCACATATGGACACCCTTATGCTTGAACATGGTGTTCGTTATGGACAATCCATAACGAGCACAGAAGTCCAACAACAGAACACCACTCGAGTTCAGATCGGGGGGCCGTTCCTCCCAACCACGCCCCTCCAGGTCTCACTGTCATTGCCCACGTGAGCGTTGAAGTCCCCCAGCAGAACAAGGGAGTCCCCAGGTGGAGCACTCTCCAGTACCCCCTCTAGGGACTCCAAAAAGGGTGGATAACCTGAACTGTCGTTCGGCCTGTAAGCACAAATGACAGTCAGGACCCGTCCCCCCACCCGTAGGCGGAGGGAGGCTACCTTCTTGTTCACCGGAGTAAACCCCAACGTACCTCGGCCACCACCCATCCCACACTGCACTTGACCCCTCTGGCTTCTCCCACAGGTGGTGGGCCGATGGGAAGAGGGACCCACATCTCTTCGACTTGGGTGATCCTACCAGGGTCATGGAGCCCCGACAGCATAGCTCCTAGTATCATTTGGACACTGAAACCCCTTCCCCACAATAAGGTGGCAACCTATGGAGTGTGTTTACATGTTTATGTAACTGTGTGTGTGTGTGTG
Source organism: Gambusia affinis (assembly GCF_019740435.1). Taxonomy (NCBI): domain Eukaryota; kingdom Metazoa; phylum Chordata; class Actinopteri; order Cyprinodontiformes; family Poeciliidae; genus Gambusia; species Gambusia affinis. Next base: position 41,351,506 of record NC_057868.1, on the reverse strand, counting down.
TGTGTGTGTGTGTGTGTGTGTGTGTGTGTGTGTGTGTGAGCTCTGTAATGCAGATTCCAGCTGTGTATTGTCTGTTTGCAGCTTCAGATTAACTGCAGAGATTAGTGAATGAAGGAAGGCAAACTAATCTGTCCTGAGTGTGTGTTACTGACTGTGTGTGTGTGTGTGTGTGTGTGTGTGTGTGTGTGTGTGTGTGTGTGTGTGTGTGTGTGTGTGTGTGTGTATGTGTGTGAGCAGCTTTAATAGGCATTAAATCACTGGGTGGCCTATTTATCAGCATCAGTTTCTGAAGAAGAAATAAAATTGGTTCTGCAGCGCTCTGATCAGAACCTGCAGGGTTCTGGTTCTGTCGTAGAGGGTCGGTCCATTCTGCTGCAGACTCCAGTCAATGTTCTGACACAGTTTGACCCATTTCAGCTTCCTGCTGCTAACATGAAAGGTTCTGTCGTCTGCTGATGCAACACTGAGAAATCTGGAGCTGCTTGATTGGACCGGACTCCTCCCCAATTACCGATCAGCTGGTTCTGATAAACTTCCTGCTGTTCTGACATCACCTTGATGTTACAGATAACCGAACCAGAACCCATCAGAACCAGAACCGAGCTGCAACAGCTGCAGCCTCATTAAGCATCCTCTTGGTCGTCATGGTGATTGATGAGTCGGCACTAATGAGCCAACAGGAAGTGATTCATGGCGTGACCTCACAGGCGACCTTGAAGGCAGATGGAGACCGGACCGAATTAAACTGAACCGGGCTGAACCGGACCCCTTCATGACCTGCAGACAGTTGTCCAATCTGATCAGAGGTTCTAAAGTTCTGATGCGACCCAACAAATCGGCGGGTTGGAACCAGAGTAGACTCCAGCCGGGTCCGGGCTGCACTTTGGTTCTGGTTCTGTTTGGAGACTCTGGGTTTGTCTCAGGACCGGTCTGGAACAGGAAGTGATGCGTGTCTCTGTGTTCCTGCAGGAAGCGCCCCCTGATGACGAAGGCTCCTCCTCCTCCTCAGATCTCCTTGTCTCAGCAGGTGGGTGGTTACCGTGGCAACGGGTGATGTCATTATGGCAAAGTCTTCCTGTTCTGTAACATTCTGGTTCCTCTGACCCGGTCTGCTGGTTCTGGACTCCGACTGGTTCTGTTCACCAGAACATTAGGTCGTCTCTAACAAAGCTGCTGGAACTGGATCAACCAGAACCGACCCAGACTGACCAGAACAGAACCGGGTTAGGATGGAGCTATTCACCTGGCTGCTGGGTTCTGACTGACCAGAACCTTTAAGCTCAGCTTCCTGGTTCTGGTCCAGAGTTTGTTTTCAGGTTGTTGGCCTCAGATGGACCTCAGGGAATCCGACCAGAACCAGCAGCTGGTTTCCAGATTTTCTCTCTGTCAGACCATGTGACCTGCAGCCTGGTTCTGATTGGCTGTCGGGCCGTCAGCTGCAGTCGGTTCTGATCCAGACTGATGACTTTAATAAAGCTCAATTAACCGAGGGCTTGGTGTCCCTCCTGGGCCGCCGTAGTTCCTCAGCAGCAGCAGAGCAACGAATGGAGCTGCTTGATTGGACGTTCCCGTTTCCTCCCCAATTACCGAGCGTCACCTTTAACCCCCAACACACACCCTCCCCCACAACAACTCCGCACCTCAATGAGAAACATTTATGAAATCAATTCTGACACACACACACAGGAACACACAGGAACACACACACACACACACACTGGAACACACACACACAGGAACACACAGGAACACACACACACACACACACACAGGAACACACAGGAACACACTCCACAGCCTCTTCACTCGTCCTTCACTCTTTGTTTCCCCCAAATACCTGAAACACACTCAGACACACCCACACATCCCACATCAGGTTAAAACTTAATGTAACATATAATTTATAATAATATAATAATATTTTATAACATAATGATGTAGTTTAATATAACATATTAGAATATATTCTGATTTTAAGCACAGAAATTTTCCCATTTTGAGAAAATAAAGGATTTTTCTTGTTCGCCAGTTTTGGTTCTGGTCCAGTTGGTGGGCAGTGGGCCGGTTCTGCAAGGATCCGGACCCGGCTGCAGCTGGACTCTTCCTCTAGTCTGTAGGTGGCGCTAGCAGGCTGCAAGTGCTGACTTCAGAGGGGAATATTACCCATGATGTATCAGCAGGTTGTTTCCGACGCATATTGTAGTATCACAGTAGAAACTTGATGAAAACAGGAAACTGTTTTTATAAAAAAGAGTCACTGCAGTGGTGAAGACAGAGCTGAGCCAAAAAGCAAAGCTCTTGATTTACCGGTCGATCTACGTTCCCACCCTCATCTATGGTCATGAGCTTTGGGTCATGACCGAAAGAACGAGATCGCGGATACAAGCGGCCGAAATGGGTTTTCTCCGTAGGGTGTCTGGGCTCTACCTTAGAGAGAGAAGCTCAGTCATCCAGGAGGGACTCAGAGTAGAGCTGCTGCTCCTTCACATCGAGAGGAGCCAGTTGAGGAGCATCTGGTCAGGATGCCTCCTGGATGCCTCCCTGGTGAGGAGTTCATGTCCCACCAGAGGAGGGGAAACCCAGGACACGCTGGAGGGACGATGTCTCTCTGCTGGCCTGGGAACACCTTGAGATTCCTGGAGGAGCTGGAAGAAGAGACTGGAGAGGGAAGACTGGGCCTCCATACTGAAGCTGCTGACGCCACGACCCGACCAGGACAGGATGGATGGATGGAGTCACTGCAGTAAAGGGGAGAAACATTTATGAAATCAATTCTGACACAATGAACACCACCATCTACTGGTGGCTCTGTGCCTTACCAGAGGCACCAAACCTAGAGAAGGACGTTCTCTGCTCCATGCTAGTTAGCCACCATCTAGCCACCTCTACTTCTTGTTTATCACATCTGATAAAGTTTTGCTTACCTGGTTGATTCTCTCCAAAGCTGTAGATGGAAACACGGTAATTCACATTTTATCTTTTCTGATGTTTTAAAAGTTCACATGACGGATGGAAACCTTGTAGCCAGAGGATACTAGCGCAGTTAAATGGTACGTCACCATGACAACTTGGGCCCGGATTGGGCGTGGTCTCCATGAAGACGGCTGACAGAAATGCTAGGTTGAGTACAGAGCTCATCGTGGAGTTGGGGTGGGGAGGCAGCTGAGTGTATGTGTGTGTGTGGGTGCGTGGGTGTGTGTGTGGGTGTGTGTGGGTGTGTGTGGGTGTGTGGGTGTGGGGGGTCCTAACTCTCTGCAGGCTGAATTTAAATGCGACGTTTTGGACGCTAATGCAGAAATCTGCAATCGCCTCATGGACGCCAGCTGCTGCGTCCTCAGCTGTCCTGCTGTCTCTGTGGATGAGACGCTCCAGGCCCAAACCCAGCTCTGGTTCTGATCCGGAACAGGATCAGGACTCTGGATGGTTGGGACCCTGTGTGTGTGAGAGAGACTAATAAATATTGCATGAGGCTCCTGATGCGACATGGACAAACACTCCCAGCTGAGCTCACACACACATGATTTACCGGCAGTGTGTGTGACAGATAAGATGACTAAACACACACTCTCTCTTCACGTCACATTAAACATTCGGCGGTTACCGTGACAACCTGAACTCTTACCTGCTGGGACCTGTCAGCTGTGAACCAATCAGATGACAGAACCTTCTCAGCTGCCGGATCAGAACAGACTGGAACCAGACGGGGGGAACGGACCCAGATGGGAAACCAGAACCAGAACCAGGACCGGTGTTCAGGTGAAGGGGCGGAGCCTGAACAGAACCTCAGAACCCGGCTTCAGTCAGACAGACGGAACCAGCAGAACCGTGGGCAGGTTCTGGGTGTCTGCAAAAGTTGGACCTGGTTCTGATTGGTTTAGACTGCTCCTACTGGGTCAGAACTGGTTTTACTGGTTGGAGCAGCTGGACCAGTCCGAGGGGTGTGCTCACTGACCCCCCCATCACCTTTTAAATATTAATGAGTTGACCACGCCCCTCGCCGCTAGGCCCCGCCCACTCTCTCTCAGAACAATGACAGCTGCTCGCACGCCCTCTCCCTCTTTCTCAGTCTGTTGTTGGAATGAAAACACGTCGGAGGTGAGTCTCTCTCTCTCTCTCTCTTTCTGTGTGTGTGTGGATGTCTCTCGCTCTGATTGGTCGGACTGACAGCCGCCTCGTTAACAAGCTGCTGAGGTAATTAGTGACTCTGTGGGCTTTTAATCTGAAAGGTTGTAGAGCATCCAGCCATCCGGTTAGAGAGGAAGAACAACAGAACCAGGGAGGTTCTTGTTGGACCTTTTTGTGCTTCAGTTTGTGGCATGTGGACCTGCTTTTATTTTGAAAGGTCAGCTTCAGGTCTCAGTGTTCTGCTGGTTCTGCTGGTCCTTTGTTCTGCTACAGAGACGAAGCGGAAGCAGCAACAGGAAGTTGTCATGCTGGAGGAATCCAAGAAGCTGTCTAGGTGTGAAGTTGATGACTTCCTCTGGCAGCAAACAAACAGAACTTCAGAGACGGCCGCTCTGAGCCGAGGAGCTCATCAGAACCGGGCCGAAACAGAGGTGAGTCTCCAGCTCAGAACCTGCTGCAGGCCGCTCTGTTTCTCTGATGGTTGGAGGTTCGGTACATGCGGATATTTCATTTTTCAGATTTTCACACGCTCCTTCTTCAGTCTGGTCTGGGACCAGATCCGGTCCAGATCCGGGTTCTGACAGCAACAGACCTTCGGAACGAGTTCACTGAGCAGAACTGACGTTCTGCAGAACAGAACGTCTTTGTTTCACTTCAGAGGAAAAAACGTTCCTGTTGTTTTGTGGTTGTCATGGTGACGGGTTAAACAAAGTAAAACCATTTTCATAAAAGTTACAAAGTACAACTGGATCGAACCAGGACTTGGACTAGGACCTGGACCGGTTCCTCCGCTCCTTCAGGGCTGACGGTACAGAGTTCTGGCCCACATGGTTCTTGTTCTGGATGGAGCCCAGACTTCTCTGTGTTTTCTGGTCTTATAGTCTTCCTTGGCTCTGGGCCTCTTCCTCCACTGGGTCGGTTCTGGTTTCTCTCCAGTAGGAGAAGAACCGTGTTGGGGCTTATGGTGTGGGCTCCTCCTCTTGTTCTTGTTGACGTTCTGAAGATGGAGAACCAAAATCGTTCTCAGGGTTCTCCTCTGGTTCATCTTGAAAACTCTGAACCCGGATCTTAGACCTGGTTCTGGATCTGGGATCGGCGCCGTTTTGTGCAGGTTTTTGCTGCAGCGTTCTGTTTGTTGCCATGACAACAATTTAAGGAGCATCGTGGGATGGGATGTGGGCGCAGCAGCAGAAAACGTTCAGGTGAGCTTCTGAGAGGTCAGAGGTCAAACACCTGGAGACAGCTGAGGGTCCGTCATCTGACGGGCTGCAGGGGGCGCCAGAGGCTCCAGGGAAACGGCGTCAGTGCACCGAAGCCAGGTGATGAAAGACGAGGCGGCGCAAATCTCACACACACACACACACACACACACACACACACACACACCCCGAGAGAGAGAGAAACACAGTCAGAGTGATGGAATCAGCATCAATATTATTAACGACCATCAACCTTTCTGCTCTGATCACACTGACTGTGTGTTTCTCTCTCTGTGTGTGTTTCTCTCTCTCTCTCTGTGTGTCTCTGTGTTTCTCTCTCTCTCTCTCCCTGTGTGTGTGTGTGTTTCTCTCTCTCTCCCTGTGTGTGTGTGTGTTTCTCTCTCTCTCTCTCTCTGTGTGTGTGTGCGTGGTATCAAAGTCTTGTAGTTATTAATATTTCATGTCTGCAGTGATCAGTATTCAGTCTGTGGAGCTTCAGAGCCGCAGCAGCTGCAGAGAACTGAAGGAACAGAACCAGAACCAGTCGGGTAGGTGCCGGTCCTGTTGGTCCAGAACCAGAACCCTCCTCCACAAAATCCAGGGACCGGTTCCGTTCTGTTTGACTGGATCCAGCTCCAGAGGTTCTGAGGTTCCACATCAGCATCAAGGTTTCTATCAGGAGTTCTGGTTCTGATCCAGTTCTGACCTGGTGAAGTTAGCAGGATCTAGAAAACGGGCCAGTCCGATTAGAATCATCAGTCTCTGTAGGAACTGGACCGGACTAGAACCTTCAGCCTCTCGCAGAGGTTCTGGTGTTTATTCTGCTGGGTCCTAAGGTCCAATCCAGAAACACTTGATGGTTCTGTGTTCAAACCAGAACCAGAACTTGAGCCCAGCAGGTGGGAGCGCAGTCTGATCCGACCGGAACCTTTTAACCGCTCTCCCTGCCCAACCGGGTTGCCTTCAGACGTTGTGTTCCTGCTGGAACGATCTGTGTCGCCACGGCAACAAATTAACTTCCTGTTGGGACCCTGACGATGGCGCCGCGTCGATCTGAAGACATTTAGGAAAACGACTTTTCCTTCTGTGACGGAAATCCTGCTGAGCGTTAACGTGTTTATGTCAAACAGCCAGAACACACACAGAGAAACACACACACACACACACACACACACACACACAGAGAGAAACACACACACAAACACACACACAGAGAAACTGTCTTTGTGGGGACTTTCCATTGTCTTCCATTCATTTCTACAGCCTAACCCTAACCAACCAAAACTCAACACACACCTTAGTCCTAAATGTGACCCCTGACCCAAAAACAGCGTTTCCCCTTGTGGGGACCAGGCTTCGGTCCCACAAGGAGCAGTGGGTCCCCACAACGTGGTGTCAGGAAGATGGTCCCCACAAGGTAATAGAAACAAACACACACACACAGAGAAACACACAAACACACCGTCTCTGAAAAAAAACAAAGATGAAGAACAGGAAGACAAAGAAAACAAAGAAAACAAAACTTCTGGGCGGAGAACTGGTGGAGTATTGATATGTTATTGGTGGAGTATTGATATGTTATTGGTGGAGTATTGATATGTTATTGGTGGAGTATTGATATGTTATTGGTGGAGTATTGATATGTTATTGGTGGAGTATTGGTATCTTATTGGTGGAGTATTGGTATGTTATTGGTGGAGTATTGGTATCTTATTGATAGATTACTGTATGGTGAATGTTTTGCCTCCTCACTGCTTGAACTGAACCTGCTGGTGGGATTTGATCCAGAACCAGAGGGAACCGGATCCCTCTGGTTCTGGATCTTCTCTGGTTCCTCTAGTAGCCCAGACCATCACACTCCCACCACCGTGTAGCTAGCTTCAGTCCGGGTTGAACCGGACCAGAATCTTCTGTAGTGGTCCACTGCTGTCTCCTCAGAACTTTGTCTTGGCAGTTGTCCTGACGGGTCTTTGAGTTCTTTTGGGTCAGCAGAACGACTGCTGACCCAAACTGTTATAACTGTTATAACTTTGATGCTACAGCAAGTTTGGGATATGAATAAATCTGAATCTCTGTTCTGGTCTTTCAAACGTTCCATGGAAGCCATTTTCTGGTTGAGTGGTTCTGGTTCTGGTGAGTCGGCCTCCTGTTCTGGTTCCGGTCCAGGTGTGGATCAGTTAAAGCAGGCTGATTGTTTATCTTACATAGTTTTTAATAACCCAGTCGCTGTGTTTCCATTGGCTGCAGAAATGCACAATTTGACAGATGGAAAATACACCCATCCTGTCATCCGGGTCGGGTCCTGAGGTTCTGCAGAGACCCAGTTGGTTATGAAGAACCAGATTCAAGAAGTGATGAGGACAGACTCTGAATCTGGTTTGAAGCCGGTTCCAGGGGGAAAACGACCCAGAACTGATCCAGAACCGGTTCGGCTCCGGTTCTGGATCAGCAGCAGCGGAGCGGCTCCTCTCACTGAAAGTAGGACGAGAAGCAGCGCAGAGGGAGGGAGCGCCGCGAGGGAAGGACAGGAAATGAACAAAGAAAATGAAGAGCAGAGGAACACATTCTGCAGCAGCTCCACGGCCGGCGCGCACGCGCGCGCGTGTGTGTCTGTGTGTGTGTGTGTGTGTGTGTGTGTTTCTGCTCTTTGAAGACAGAGTGAGCAAGTCGGCAGAAAAACCACAGAGATAATATGTGGGTGGAGGTGTGTGTTAGTGTGTGTGTGTCAGTGTGTGTGTGCCTGAGGTGAAGCAGCCTGTAATCATCACCTCTCTGTGATGAAAGCAGCCGTTGCTCATTAGCATACGGCTGAAACAAAAGCTGAGTTTAGAACAAACTGCTGCGATTAGCAGAGTAAACCGCTTTGCTGCAGCATCCAGCGTTACCGTGGCAACCAGAAGCACCTGGAGCTGCAGCTCCTCTGGGTCTCTGCTGCTGGTTCTGGTTCCACCATGTCCTGTTCTGGACCGGGGAACCATTCAGTCAGAACAGAACCTGTTGGGCTCCTGAGGTTCAAGATGGTTTTCCGGGTTTGGTTCTGGCTCTATTGGGTCGGGTTGTCCGGATGTTGTGGACTGGTTCTGGTTCTGTTGCTGGTTCCGGTACTGCAAAAGAGAAAAGATAATGGAACATTCTGGAGGAACTTTACGAGTTCGGTTTGTTGATGCAGCTTCTGGTTCTGAAGGAAAGTCCGATTGGACCCGTTTGAAGTTGGACTCCAAGCTCAGTTACTGTCGGGTCCGGAACCGTCAGAGAACCCACCTGGGATCAGAACCAGCAACCTTTGTCCCAGAGAACTGGGTCTGTTCTCCTGAGAAACTGGAGGTTCAGAACCGAACCCATTCAGGTGCTGATGGAGCCTGACGGTGTGTTCAGGTTTCCTCCGGTTCCCTCAGGTGTCTCCAGGTGCGTTCAGGTTCCCTCAGGTGTCTCCAGGTGCGTTCAGAACATCGCAGCCTTCCAGGTTTTTGCCTCTGTGGGTTTTTAAGAAGAGAAAGATCTAGACTGGAGGCTGGAGTTCGGCTTCCAGCTTCCCTCCTCTGCTATTGTGTCCCAACACCGTGAATGACGCCACCTACAGGCCGGAACCCAGATCCAGGTTCTGGTTCCAGCCGGGACTTTGCAGCTCGTTTTGATCCTATGAATGGTTCTGGTTCTGCAGGAACACCGGAACCAGTTTAACCCAGTTTAGCACCCGGCTCTGAGTCCCATAACATCCCCGTTTGAAGTGTGCCGTGGAAACGGGGGCGGTTGCCATGGTGACGTTGCTGCAGTCAGACGGAGAAGCGAGTGAAGGAGCTGCAGGGCTCAGCCTCACCTGCTCAGGTGGATCTCCTCATGTCCATGAAACATTGCTGCCGCATCACGGTCCCGGTCGGGTTCTGGTCGGGTTCTGCAGAGACTGAGCCAGTGGCCGCTCAGACTCTGTGGGCAGAACCGGTCCATCAGCTGACCAGACGGATCCGTCAACATATCAGTGATCAGATATGTTGAAGAAAACTCTGGTTACTGGCTGTCACTGACCTGGTTCTGATGGGTCAGAAATTCAGTCCTGGTTCCTGAGGCTTGGTCTCGGCCTGCTGATGGCTCCGCCTTGTTTCTGAGGTCACATGACCGTCGGTAACCATAGTGTCCTTAAAGTGCGACTAACGCTGTGAAAGATTGACTCCGCCCCCAAAGACACTGAAAACGAACCGACATTTTAGCAACTGATGATGATGATTATGAGGGATTTTTCTGCCATAACTGGAGAGCACACATTGTCAGTCTGAAATCAGGATTCATGTTTTTCTTCTCAAAACTTGTGATGCTTGAACTCCAAACTTTTGCTCTCAAATCTTTCTGCTCACAACTCGTCTCTCTGCTCCGATCAAATCTCCACTAGCAAACCTCTCTGCTGGCTTACCAATCATTTTCTGCTCACGCTTGGAACAGAAACGTACCGTCGCCTGGCAACCTCTCAGCCAATAGAATGCAAGTGTTGTACTGGGTGCGTTTGTTTCCGTCTAGTGGGTGAGCCTGCGTTCCCTTCCTCCCCACCTCTGTTCTCCCGCCTGGCCAATGGGAGTCAGGATTTGAAGTAGCAAGTCGCCATAGCGACTGGTGAGCATTGATCAATAGCTACTCAGCTTTATGTGATTTATTTGCAATGTGGACACAGAGTGAAACGGGTCTGCTCTGACTATTGGTGAAGGTTTGGTGTTATTAGCTAACAGCTGCTAATAGCTGCTAATAGCTGCTTTCGCTGCTCACTCAGGACAGACAGGCTGTGGTCCGGCTGCATAGCGCAACCAGGTGACAGGTGACAGTACTTTTCTGTTCCAAGCAGAAAGTTTTGCAAGAGAGCAGACAAACATTACCATTTTGAGAAGAAAGACACGAAGTCCTGCTTTCAGACTGACAATGTGTGCTCTCCAATTATGGCAGAAAACTGACGCCATAGATGATGTCCAGCCTTCCTCCCTCATAGTGTCTCCTGTTCTCACCTGTTGCAGGTAAAGAGGAGCTGCCATGTTGGCCTCCTCCGTCTCCTCTTCACTCCTCCTCCTCCTCTTCCTCCTCCTCCCTCCTGCAGACGCCTCCATGCAGTGGGTGAAGCTGGAGGGCTCCCCCCTGTCCCACCTGCTGCTGGACCCGAGGGCGGGGCAGCTGTTTGTGGGCGGAGTCGACCACCTGTATCAGCTGACCTCTGACCTGGAGGTGATGTCACATGTTAAAACCGGCCCTCTCCTGGACTCTCCGGACTGCCTCCCACCAATCGTTGCTCAGGACTGCCCCTCAGCCACGCCCACTCACAACTACAACAAGCTGCTGCTTCTGGAGCCGGGGGCGGAGCTGGGGGCGGGGCCAGGAAGCCTGATTGTCTGTGGTTCACTGTTCCAAGGAATCTGTGAGAAACGGTGAGTCCCAGTCTGGTTTGGGTTCCACTGTGGTCAGAATGAGCAGTTGAGTGTCCAGATCAGTGTGGTGACCTCTGACCCCAGTCTGCTATCATGTCTCTGCAGGAGTCTGTCCAACATCTCTCAGCTCATCTACCGGACCTCCAACCCCGTTGACACTCAGTACGTCGCGGCCAATGACCCTCGGATTTCCACTGTTGCCGTGGTGATAACCACCCGGAGCAAACAGGAAGTGGGCAAGGCCAGCGGCGAGCTGCGCCTCCTGCTGGTTGGTCGAGGCTACACCAGCCGGGGTCCTGGGGACATCCCACCAATCACAACGCGGCGCCTGCACCCTGTGGCTCCGCCCCGCAAAGCCTTCTCCCAGGAAGAGGAGCTCGGAAAACTCGTCGTGGGAAGTTACTCCGAATACAACAACCACTTTGTGAAGGCTGTCGCCCACGGCGACCACATCTACTTCCTGTTCTCACGGCGGGACATGAGGCACACGAAGGAGTACAGGACCTACGCCTCGCGGCTCTGCGCCTCCGACCGCAGTTTCTACTCCTACGTGGAGGTGCCGCTGCTGTGCCGCGGCGGCTACAACCTGGCTCAGGGGGCGTGGCTAGGAGACCTGTCAGGTACACCGGCACTGTTTGTCGTCATGGCGGCAGGGCAGGCGTCCACACCCATAGCAACGAGCCGCTCGGCGCTCTGCGTTTATACGATGAAGGACCTGGACGCCACGATGCGGCGGGCGCAGGAAGTGTGCTATACAGAGGGAGGGCTTGATAGTAGCGGGCAGGAAGAGGCCTACATCGAGTACGCCGTGTCATCCAAGTGTCTGAAACTCCCGAAGGTAAAAGCGCCGCTCTCCCTGGTGGTGAGACTTGAAAACGTTTTTTTATTACAGCCTTCATAAACCTGTTCCCTGAAAACTGTTTCAAAGCTGTAATCAAAAACGGCCAGTGGGGATACTTATGCTAATAGCCGAGCTAATTTTTAGCTTAGGGTTAGCTTATGCTCTTATTTTGAAGCGGATGAAGTTTGTTTGCAGCATTGCGTTTCCACCTGTTCTGTACCCAGATTGGATCTGTTATACATAGGCCTGTCACCATAGCTAATGTTACTGAGCGATTAATTGTCTAAAAATTATTGCGATAAACGATAATATTGTTTGAAGACCTTTTTACACTGATTTAATGGAAATGATATAATAATTCATGTGATTTCCTGTCAAAGATAAATACACTTTATTTTCAAAAGAACATTTAACACTGGAACTGATAAAATAAACAAAACAACCAAAAACAAAAATAAAATGGATTCTCAGTCTCCATTAACAAAGATGAATAAAAACACCAAAGTGTAAATAAATACTGGATTCAACCAAAAGTGTTCAGATTATGAAGTCTGTAAACCATATTGTCCTTCAGTAATCATTAGATTTAAATAGAGAAGATGGAACATCGACTACCTGGTGCAATAGTTCACACTACACGTTAGTTCACTCCTACATTTTCCATTGTGTCATAATTAAAATGACGTCGATAGTTTTACTTTATCGTTCAATTAATTGATTTATCATTTATCGCGACAGGCCTAGTTAT